>NW_008606444.1:0-1585 GCF_000691845.1 Merops nubicus
CCCTCTTCCCGGCCCCCTCGCTGCCCCAGCCCAGTCTGCTGCACCCCGCGGCCGCTCCTTAAAGCGGGGGAGACACACACACACGACACAGAGAGTTAAAATTCCGAATAACAGAAGGAGCGTCGAGGAGCTGGGGGCGGCGGGTGCTCAGCTCGCCGGTGCCGGGGTGAGGCAGGGGGGGGGGGAGGGGGGGAGGGCGGGGGGGGACGGGCATCGACCAGTTAACGCATCTCCCCGCTCTTTAACGTGTATTCCTAAGTATACACTTCCCTGAAATATATATATATATATTTTCTTTTTTTTTCGGGATGTGAAAAGAGGAAAACCAACTTTTCCTTTCCTTTGCTTTCTTTTTCTCTCTCTCCCTGCGGGATTTTCGTAGGTACCTTCCCGTCCAGCGGCCGAGCTGGTTATCTGGCAGAGCTCACTAACTGGAGCGGTGGCTGTGTTTGCTTTTCAGCTTTGCCATGCCTTCGCAGCAGAAAGAGCAGTTTAAAGCCTTTAGAGAGATTGCTAATAGATGCCAGCTCCTTGCCTTTAGATTCTCTCCCAGCCCAGGAGGATTTAGGATGGGATTGGGAGACGAGACGCCATTTCAGGCTCCAAAACACCCTGTTTTAAAATGACTGCGGGTAAGAGGATTAAAACAATAATACCCTTCTTTTCTTGAAGGTTTTTTTTTCCCCCCTCTCCCTCCTATAGAAAAGATTTCTTCTCCCAGAGCAAAACCGTTTAGACAGGAATTAAGGGAACAAGAAAGAATAAGAAGGGGGGAGAGGACCTTTTAATTTGAGCTTGATATTTTGTACAAATTCTGGAAAAAAAAAAAAAAAAGGTCTTGGTCTGGTTCAGGACACCAGAAAGCTTCAAGTGCCACTTTCTTGTATTTATTTTTATTCGTGTATATATATAGTGTTTGATTTTGGTTTTGTTTTTTTACCAAAAGTTGTGAGGTACAAAGTGATTGTGGGGGGAGAGGACCTTTTAATTTGAGCTTGATATTTTGTACAAATTCTGGAAAAAAAAAAAAAAAAGGTCTTGGTCTGGTTCAGGACACCAGAAAGCTTCAAGTGCCACTTTCTTGTATTTATTTTTATTCGTGTATATATATAGTGTTTGATTTTGGTTTTGTTTTTTTACCAAAAGTTGTGAGGTACAAAGTGATTGTTTAGAACCTCTTCCAATCTCTTCCAGCCTTCGCTCCGCCAAATTCTCGCTTGCACTACACGAAAGAGGGGAGCCCCCCGCACTGTCTTTCCCTCGCACCCTCTAATTAACAACCACCCGCTTTGGGTCGGGAAACCGATCGGGAGAAACTCGGCTCTTTGATTGCCGTTATCGCTTTTCGGGGCCGTTTTTCGGGGTGTCGTGGCAAGGCATCACCCCGCAAAGCCCATGGAGAATCGCCCTCCTCGCCTTTATGGAGTGACTCTGCAAAGGACCCCCCAACCCACCCCACCCTGATTTTGCCGTCACCTTCCCTGCTCCTCTAATCACAACGAAACGGAACGGAGGACGGCGGGAAGCAGGCAGACGATGCTTCCTAAAATTCAGCGACTCCCCTGTCAGCCCCCCCTCGCCCCCC
>NW_008606444.1:1655-1947 GCF_000691845.1 Merops nubicus
GCAAAAATCCGCTCAAGCAACCGGCAAACTTTGCCGGGCTCCGCCGTTTACAGCATCGGGGAAGGGTCTTCCCGTATGCCGGGGGGAGGGGAGGGACACGACTGGGGATGCGCTCGTCGGGGGAGCAGCTCGTCCCCTCGGTTGTTTCTGAATTGTCGCTCGCAGCCCAGGCACAAATCCCAGCCCCTCTGCCCGAGATTTCTGCGTTGTTTCGCCTTTCTGCTTCCTGAGCTAGTGATCACGGGAGATTTTGTGATTGCTTCGATGAAAAATCCTTAGTCTTATTCCACTC
>NW_008606444.1:1977-7995 GCF_000691845.1 Merops nubicus
TTCCTCCGAAGAATTAGTAAAAGTTTCCCTCTGTCTTAATAAAATCTTTCCAAGCTCTCAAGCGACGGGATTTCTGTTGTTTAAGCAGCTCCTATAAATAAATAATTGAGTTTAATTCAGCTCTTCTTCGCACAAACAAGTAAATAATGCGGTTAGCGCAGCTCGGAAAAGTAACCCCAGTTTGTTCGGAGAACTGATTTATCACATTTACCCCCCGCCCCAAGGTATCGATGTGGGCAAAGCATCAGCAAATCGGTCCCGGTTGTGTCGAGATTACAGGGGGTTCTTCTAGAAAACGCGGGGAACCGAGGGAGGGATGCGGACTGAGCAAGAGGGAAGGCAGCCCCGGCAAGGGGGGGTTTGCAGCGTGGGGTCCCCCCACCACCCTCCATCCATCCAGGGGCTGCGCAAACTTGCGGCCGGCACAGGGTCCGACAATCAACCTCGGCTTGACTGAGCGAGAAATGTCTATTTCCACTCCCGCTAATAAAAAAATAATAATGATAGTAATAATAATAATAGCAACAACAACAACAAAAACAGTTTTTAAAAAAAAGACCCAAACAACACAACGGGGTAAAAGGGGTCAGAAATGGAGCAATTTCTTGGGTGTCAGTTTGGCGTCGCAGAACAAAATGAACTATGCAAATACATAAATCTGCCACCACAACTTGATCCTGCGCTACATGAATTTGTTAGCTTGCCAAGTAAAGGACATTTCAAGTTTCCGTGATATTAACGGTAATATTTTGGTAAACTGGCTGGGTCTATGCATGTAACAAAAAATGTACTTCAAAGACCGTTTTCTATGTTTTTCCTAACTGAACCGGGAATTTCGCGTTTCTGTATAGGCTCTAAACACCTCCACGTGTATGACAGGAAGGGCAGCTGCTACTCCTAAATGGAGAACTGCTTTTGGGGAAAACAAAAAAAAACCCAACCAAACAAAAAAAAAATCCAGACAAACCAAAGCAGTGGGACTATCAAGGGATAATGCTGGAAGAAAATTGTGCTTTCCTCAATTAATTTAGAAACAAATGTAATTACCCTATCTCGGCTATTTTGCACACACACTCCCCCCCCCAGCCCTGTACACAGAATTGTGTGTTTGCATTTGCACAAAAATCCTGTTTGGTTCCTTCAGAACAACTACAATCAAAGCCAAGCTGGTTATCTTTTAAACAGCTAACGCATTAACTCCCTCCTTCTCTCCCTCTTTATGTGTTGAGGTTTGGGGGTTTGTGTTTGTTGGGGTTTATTTATTTCTTTATCTATTTATTTATTTATTTTATTTGTTGTTGTTTCGTTTTGTTTGGTTGGGTTTTGGGTTTGTTTTTGTTTTTTAAATTTTATCACACCTCTTGCCAGGACAGTAAACTGTGCTAGAGATGCAGATATTTAATTTTAGGTTGAATAAAAAGAAATAATTCTCCATCCTCGGAAGGTGGACAAGAAATAAAACTGCAAACACTGACAAACCTCTTTACCCCTGGATCTACGGCAGATACAGTGCAAGACGATTTCTGCTTGTCTCAAATTATAATGGCAATAAGGTCTTAAAATAGATACTTAACTAAATCAAGGCCACTTTGCTTGGTTTTGTTTTGGGCTTTTTTTTTTTTTTTGATGTGTTTTTTTTTTGTTTTGTTGTGTTTTGGTTTTTTGTATAGAGAATCTTTTGGAGGCTTGAAATGTTCCAGACATTGTCCAGTACTTTGTCCCCGACGCCAACCGCATTCGTGTGAGACCGAAAGGGGATTAACTTGTGAACTTTTAAAAATCAGAACTTAAATGAGAGGCAAATCTAGGCCACAGCTCATTGTGGGAACCGTTTCTTAAGCAATTAAAGCGAGAAGAAATTCCTCGCAGCCTTTTTCCTTAAAGCAGCTTTCTGAAGGATTTAAGGAGGACTAGTGTCCGGTCCATCAAGAAAGATTTAAACTGCACAGTGATATAGAAAATCTCCACTTGCTCTTATTTAAAGGGGCACTATCACCATTTCCATAAGACCCTTGACATTGTTTCCTTAATCTTGTTTATAAACTTAAACAGATTTAAAAAGTTTTTTTCTTTCTCTTCCCTGCCTCCTTTTTTTTTTTTTCCATGAATTCATTGAAAATATATTTGATGCAGTATTTGAAAAGAGACCAAAACAGGCTCACTTTTAAGGATTTTCTGTTACTAAAAAGTCTCAAGCCACAGCTTGCTTCATTCCTCCTTTTGCTCTTGGAGGTTTGGAGGAAGGCGAGATTAGTGGGAAGAGGAATTTATATTTTTTCCTCAGGGGTCAACCATGCAATAAAAGTTCTTTTCTCCCCAAATTAGGAAGACACAAAGCACCTTCCCCCCACCCCCCCCGTCCAATCAACTCAAACCTTCATGCAACGTTTGTGGTTTAGCACATTTTCCCCTAGCTGAGAGCAGAATTATATCCTAAGCAGCCTCCTGCAATGTCAGGTTTCTTTCTTTTTTTCCCTCCCTTCTCTTTTCTTGCCCCACTATACTTGTGCTCTCTCCTTAGGTCTTGGATGCTGTCGCTAGTTCCTACTGAAATTTAGAGGACAGCCAGTATTTCTTAAAGTTTTTCCAGTTTGAGGTACTTGGCAAGGTTTTCTGCACTGTGTTAAAAAAATACCTGCTAACCTTATTCCAGCAAACCCAGTTGTTCCCCCTTAAGTCTTAAAAAGAAGAAGAAAAAAAAAAAAAAGAAAGTGAACACCTTGGAGTCACCAAAGCTTTTGGTGCTTAGAGCTAATTAATACCCCTAATGTTATTTTTCCAAGTCCATGAATACATTATGTTTGCAATCCAAAAAGGCGTTAGCCCCATTCAAGGGTACTTCAACATCTGCTCATTTAAGGGCAATTAATCATTTTGATATATGGTTTAAAATTGACTGCTTCCAAGGGACTTTTTTTTTTGACAAGAATAACAAAGCAATTTGCCAGGAGCCATCTTCTGGACATGTTATTAGCAGAGCCTTCATCTTAAAGAGGGTTTAAAAAAAAATCCTCAGATTTAGGTACCTGCTTTAAAGGGAACCCTACACCTTCTCTCTCCTGCCTGCTTTCTTACACTTCCTCCAGTTCTTCAGCTAGCCTTTCATTCCCTTGACAAGAGTTAGAGATCTCTTCCACCTTACACCTAAAGTTTATACCTCAATTGCAGAGGCATGTGGGTTAATAATTTTGCCCCTCAAGGAGAAGGTGAATTGAATATAACAAAACACAGAGCGAGCTCAGCTCCTCCTCTTGTTTCTGCTCTTCGTTAATTGTGAGAACTAGTTTTATGTGTTTGAGTAAATATGCTTCATATTTCCTTATTGGCCTCATCCTTCTCTCAAAAGCAACTCACTGAATTTCTTTTCTTTTTTTTTTTTTTTTGCTATTAACTGCAGTTTGTAACTGTAATAACCCATTCCCCTATTTTATTTTTTTTTAAATACCTGTAAGGAATCAAATCTACCAAGAATATTTGGAGAAAACAACCAAAGAGATCAATTTTCTCAGCCTCTGGTTCCTGGTAAAAGTGTTAGCTGGGAGAATGTAAAGGGGAAGTCTCTCCCGTGCAGGGAATTTAAAGTATAGTTATGACAGGCAGATCTACTTAGTTATTTATTCAGTGAATCCCAGCTGTGTTCAGAGACTCCTGCCAAACAGGGGCCTTTTCTAGCCCAGGAGTTGCAGATGAAGTGAGAAAAAAGAGGGCATCCAGGGCAAAAGAGATAAACGGGAAAGGTGATGGGGAAAGGCAAATAAATAGGAGTGATGTGCTCAGCACCAGCTCCAGTGCTGGGCAGAGCTAGGAAGAGGGACCTTCCTTGGCCATGTCCCTGCCCTCCTAGGAACGATTGCTTTCAGAGTCCAGCTTCTCCTGGGGACACCCCATGCCTGGTCTGCTCTGTTGCAAAGGCACAGATGTTTTTCTTCTTTCCTTTTCACAGGTTGCCTAGAAAAAAATCAGCAAACCAGGAATTTTTGCAGTAATATATCAGAAATGTTCTTATTTGATTTAAAATAATATTATTTAGTAATATATCAGAAATGTTCTTATTTGACTTAAAATAATATTATTTTTTTTTCTTCTGACTCTATGCACCAAAAATTCCCTGTGTATTAACACTTGGATTTGATTCAGAGCCCTTTATCCGTGGCTTTCCTCTGGTTTGAGACCATCCAGTATCAAAGCTACTCCTTATCCTCATCCTATTTTTATACATCAGTCTAAAGCCAGGGAAAATGTCATTGTTTGCTTAAAAAAGGTTATCTAAATGAATGGAGTTGGTTTAAAAAATGTCCCACTTACCTAAGATTTTTATTTTGATCAGGAATTTGAAGCCATCCTCAAAGCATCCAGCGAGGCTGTTCTGATTCAACTCTGCTGCTGTGGTGTGTTGTGGTTATAGTTTGGGTATGAAACATCTCCTTTCTCCTCCTTTCACCTCTGAGGATGAAATGCTGTGAGCAGATAACATCTTGTAGGTCTCATAGGGGAGATAATGTAAACGGGAGGTTACACCATCAAACACTACAGGGCCAGAAAGACCTGGTAGTTCCTTGTTTTTGAGAGCTTCTGAGAAAAAAATGTTCTTCCTCCCCAGTAACACTTAAGTAATGGCAATTTAACATCATTTTCAGACCCTCTATCTTTGTATTTTACTGATTTTTATTTTTTTTTACACATCTTTCTGTATTTTACATAAAAAAATGCAATGAAACATTCAACAATGCCCCACTGTTTGGTCAAGCTCACAGTGCAGGAGCGAAGGCTGAAGGTTCACCCCATCTTCAGCTGCTAGAGGAGGAACTGGGGAAGCCTGATCTGCTCAGTCACTTTGTGAAGGATGGGTAATGTGTTGGTTTTGTTGTTGTTGTTGTTTTGTTTTGTTTGAGTTGTTTGTTTGTTTGTTTTTGTGGCCATCTCTCCCATGGATTAATTTAGGGGGAAATAATCTCGTGGGGCTTTACAACGGTTGTACCGAAACTCGACATAAAAAAAATCCACCCACCCATCTTCACAGACATCCTTCATGGTCTAGATCCACCTGCGATTTTAATATTCTCCATGGTCAGCGGACACTCAGTGGGATGCTCCCTCTCCTCTGACAGGTAATTCCTTGCAAGAAAAGCCTTTCCTTGCTTCTTTGAGATCTGGGGACCTCTTCATATGGCCACAGCACTCCAATTTGTTTTTCAAAACCTGATGGGGACTCATGGAAAGACCTGTCGATGTGGAGGGAGGCTCTTGACAGAGACGTTACAGCTCCCAGAGATGGTTCTTCAGATCCCAGAGTGCTGGAAATGTTATCCAAACAGAACAGAAACTCCAGAAAGTTGCACAAATTCAAGACCTGCTTATGGGCTTGGCATGGAGAGGCTTTGCCTTTTCTGAGTTAGAGCCCCATCCCACATGAGTAGCAAAGGAAACGAAGTCTCTGCTTTTCTTACCTTTGCAGCACCCCATGATTCAGGCAGGTGCCATTAGCTGTGGGGTTTTTTTTTGTTTGTTTTTAAGTGCACAAGAACTTGTTTTCTGTGGGAATGACATACTGCACTTCCTTGTGTGGGCATAGGTCATGTGAGAAGTTGGAGTTAATGAAGGAGTTTGTAACCCTGGTTTTCCTGAACGCTGAAGCCACTGTAATAGGCCTCCATTTCCTTAGCTGAGGTCTAATGCTGCACCATGGGATGCTCTGAATCCAACATCACTGTCTGCTGTGGTTTATCCTCCAGAGCACAGATTCCACCTATCCTTGGGAAACATATTGCTCTTGCAGCTTGTGTGTGTCTAAGTGGGAACTCAGGTCCAATGTATATGGAGAGCTGGGTTATCCCAACCTCCCGTCACTGAAAGCGGAGGAGGGCTTTGCCATTGGAACTGAAGATTTGGCCCTCAGCTAGCACATCAGACCAAGCTGGATCTCTCTAACCATCTTTTCAGAAAGAAGTCCAAATATTGGTCCCGAGGACATCAGTGCAAGCTCTGTGTGCCCTGGCCATGAGGCTGGATGCGGTTCAG
>NW_008606444.1:8026-43142 GCF_000691845.1 Merops nubicus
CTGGTATAAATCCAAAGTAATTTATCCAAAAGTGGTGATATTTATCTAGATCTACATCATTTAGCACTAAGTTCGGTCCATCAGTAACTGATGCTTAAATGCATTTATTTTGTACCTACCTCTGAGCAAAATGACAGATACGTGTCCTGGGGGATCAAATCCATCTTCCAGGCACAAAGCTGGGCTGGCTGTGTTTGCCGCAGAAGAAATTTCAAGGACACGAGGGGGCTGGGGAAAATGAACTCTCTCCCAGAGCAGGAGCATGGTCCAGTGACCAACTGCACCAGCACTTGTCCAACAGTGGCTCCAGCCCTTGTGTTGCGTTTTGAGCATCTGGAAGATCTGGGCGAAGAGTTTTGACCCAATTTCTTTGCACTGGTCCCCATTGTGGGGATGTGTTTGTTGCAGGCACCAGCCAAGTCGACCCACCATGTTGCCAACTCTTGTGCCACCCCACCACTGTGGTGGGTTTCTCTGAGGGGAGGACAGAGGAGGGGAAAGGAAAATGAGTCCCATGCATGACATGAAATATGAAATATGCTAGGTAAACACCTTATTAGAAATGATTTGTCATCCTTCTGCCTCTCTCAGCTGCATGTAACTCTATCTCCAGACTATTATAGTATCAAATATATTTTACAAGAGTTTTACCTACAGGTGACTTGCTCTTTATTACTGGATGTAGGCAAAATCAATACTTTAGTAACTAGAAGATCATTTATTTCACTTTTTGAAACATTTTTCAACAGTGAGAGAGCAGCTAAACCCTGCAAAGCTATGATTAAAAACCACAAACTCTACCTTCCTTTCTTTCTCCCCTCTCCTAACCCATTTATTGACTTAAATAGGTAATTTCCAAACCCAGAACATCATCCTGAACAGCCACTGCCGGTGCACATTTTTTTCCTTTTTTTTTTTTTTTCCCCTTGCAGACAGATAATTCTTTAAACTTGGATAATTTCAAGGGTGAATCAACTTAATATAAATGTACCTGTCACTGGTTGAAATAGAAGCAGATTCTGGCCTTTCAATAAGGCCACTTCTGCAGTCCCACACTGGGGAAAAAATCAAAAATTGCTGGGAATTGATAATGCATTCCTCCAGCTCCACAGCCCTGATGGAGTTCAGTCAGGCCAAATACCTCAGCTGCTTTTATGTGTTTATTTTACCTTCTGATTTGTTTTGAAGGTCATATGATGCAAAGATGTTGGAGAGAAAATGCTTGTTGTTTAAGGAGGTTTGTCCCTAAGTCACAGTGCTCTGCTAGTGAAGAGTGCCCCTCAAGGAAAGGAAAATTCTACCAGGCTGGTGCAGAGGAGAGAAAAGCTTTTGCCTCTTCTCCCCACCCACAAAGGTTTTGTTGCCCTGCAGATGTACTGTTCCTTCTGCAGAAGTTGCAGCTGATGGAGCACTTAATCCGTAAGGAGCTCATCTTAGGGAGCTGAAATAGCCATGTGTTATGTTGCCTGGGAGGATGCACTCAGAGGGAGCCAACGAGTGACGTTGGTCTAGCTGTGGGGGCAAGGATATCTGCTTGGGTAAAAGGGTATCTGCTTTTCATCTGCTTGGGTAATAACTCAGCCCTTGGAAGTGTAAGAAACAGATGACATCTATGCTCCACATCAGCCCAGGGTTTTATTCACCCCTCTGGTCAGCTCCTGTGATCTGAGGAGGGCATTCCCCCATGTGACAGTGGAGAGGAGTGGCTGAGCACAAGAAAGAGTGAGGAGGAAAAGCCTTCTTCCAGTGGAGCAGCTCTTCTGGCCTCTTTTGCCCACTCTGGGGTGCATTTCTCACCCATCCCACCACCTGTAGCCACCCTGCAAACTGCTGATCCAACAACACGTTGTATCATGGTCTTTTTGGGGTCAGTCAGCCCACTCAGGATCTCATCCTCATTTTGTGCTTCCCTTCCAGTAGTGGGAGTGAGACACAAGTTTTAAGAAGCCTCCTGTATCTGTAGGATGTAGTCTGTTGGTGTGACTTTGTACCTCTGTTTCACCCACACACAAGGGAGGAAAACCCTTGGGCGTCACAGAAGGGATCGTGCCCCTGTACTCAGCACTAGTGGGGCCACAACTTGAGTACTGGGATAAATTTTGGTCACTGCAGTGTAAGAAGGACATTGAGGGCCTGGAGTGGGTCCAGAGAAGGGCAACGAAGCTGGGGAAGGATCTGGGGAGCATGTCTTGTGAGGAGCGGCTGAGGGACCTGAGGTTATTTAGTCTGGAGAAGAGAAGGCTGACAGGAGACCTCATTGCTCTCTACAGCTCCCTGAAAGGAGGTTTGAGTAAGGTGGGTGTTGGTCTTTTCTCCCAAGTAATTAATGATAGGATGAGAGGAAATGGGCTTAAATTGCACCAGGGGAGGTTTCGGTTGGATTGGTCCAATGCCTCACAACTCTTCCCTGCACGAGTGGTGAGGCATAGGACCAGGCTGCCTAAGGAGGTGGTGGAGTCATCATCCCTGGAGGGGTTGCAAAATTGTGTGGATGTGGCACTTTGGGACATGTTTTAGTGGTCATGGTAGTGTTGGGTTGATGGTCTTAGAGGTCTTTTCCAACCTTAGTGATTCTATGATTGTATCTTGCCCATCTGAAGGAAGCAAAAGAGAGCAGGACAGCTTGCTAGGAGATTATCTTGGGTTTGACCAGGATAGGGTTAATGTTCACAAGTGGCTGCATCTGGGAGACCCTGCATCTGGGCAAGGCCACAACTGTGATAAACAACAGTACCAGCCAATAGGATAGTCCATATCATACTGGTGTCTGATATCTATACAAGGGGAAGGGCTTGCCCACTGGGGTGCTGTTTGTTTTCAGTGGGTGGCTTCAGAATGTGGCCAGAGCAGGGAGAGCTGCGTCTCAAGTAAGGGGCTTATTATCACTCACTTTATATATTTTTTTTCTCTAGTTTTATCATTATTATTGTTGTCTCTCCTTGCTTTGTGTTGTTCTATTAAACTGTCCTTGCTGTTTTTGGGGGTAGGGGATGGGGATGTGGAGAAGTGGCCAGTGGCTGCTGGTGTTTAGTTGCCAGCTGAGGTTAAATCACAACAGAGATCTGATGGATAATTTTTGTGGCTGCCCCCTGAACACACTACTCTTCTAGGTGGTAAATGTGGACTAAAATATTGGCACTGAAAAAAATCGGAAAGAGAGGTGGGTCCAGATTTTGAGTTGGTCTACTCTGAATTTGAATATTTGGGATTTATATAATGGTTGCAAATAATGTATTTACAAGTCAAGAAAAAGAAAAAAAAAAAAAATCTTATTTCCCAATGGAGCACTGCTGTCAGAGAGCTCTGTTTCTGCTGTGTGGGCCCCCACTAGTGTGATGTTTATGGGACACTACGCCTCCCAGAAGGCTTCATGCTTCTACTGGGAACTGGTTTGACCTGTGGTCCAGCACAGGAAATGCAGCCTGGGTAGAGGGTAGGAACTGCAGGAGAAGAGGTAAACCAGGCTGTAAAGCCCTAAATGCATCAGAGACACAGAAATTCATGTATAGTTTTCTTATGGCAAAGAAAAAAAACAAAACAGAAGAGATTTTCAGAGCACTAAAATGTTGTTTTTTCCTCCTGAAAAATGAAATGCTTTGGCTTTTCCAAGTGTATTTCTGTCCTCCACAGTTGCTATTCTACAGGAAACACAAAATCTCTGGTTTCTTTAACTCTGTTTTGGGTTGAAAAAAATTGTTGAAACAGCTGTTTTTCCCTTGGGATAGGTATTAAGAATCTCACTTGGCTCAAGCTGCTGTCGCTATTTCCAGTTTCAAGCATGAGAGATGAGATGGTGAGGGGGGCCATCTGAGAAGCTAGGAAGATGAAGACACAACTGGGTAAAGGCTCATGGCAGGGCTGAGCACGGCTGGAGCAGGCTGAGGAGTGACAGACCTTAGCTCAGCATTAGTGACCAGTCAGAGCCTGCCTAGCAAGAACCCACGTTGCATCTCCCCTGGCCTGGGGACACCTTACTTTGTTCTCATATTGTCCTTTGGGTATTTTTTTGTGGTTTGGTTTGGTTTGTTTTTCTCAAATGTTGACAATATTCATTAGTTGTAAAGTCTTAAAGCAAGATGCTTTGCCTAAGGTGCTATCATAGGTATTTTTCCTGCCTGGGCTGAACGTCCCTTTGGTTCTAACAAAACTTCTCAACCAGCTGTTGGGTATAAACTCAAACAAGCAAAGATGTTTGCTTAAAAACATACATAGGCATGTGTCTGTATACCCATGTTCAAATACACACATAAGTGCTTGTGAATAACCTACAGTCTCCAGACTAGATTATTTCCCATTGGAAATGTCTTTTACTAAAGTCACAGACCTCCAGAATCACTTGATTTCCTGGAAAAAAATCTGATATAACAGTCTCCTAGTGACAAGAGGAATTTTTTTTTTTTTTTTTAATAGGTATTATCTTTTCTAATCAAATCCAATTTCCTGTTTTGAAGTGATTTCTTCACTCCATATAAGCAAGGATGTTGCTTTTTTCTTTCTGGCACAGCTATGCAGAGTGAAGAGCCCCTGGACCCCATAGCCCGATATGATGCTGCATGTGTATTCTCACAGCTTTATTACAAGAGCTACAGATACCAAAGCACAACCCTGTGTCCCCCAAAATAAATGAAAAGCAAGAGGAAGTACATAAAATGCCACAGGATGGAAATGAGTGGCTTGCCAGAGGTTTTTCTGAATTTGAAGTGGGGTTTGTTTTGGTTTTTTTTTTTTTCCTGCCACTTCTCCAAGCTTTTGAAACAATTTTGTCATGCAGCAGGGGTTGGCAAGTGTAAAGCCCCTTTGTGCTTTGATTTGGATAGAGGCAAATTTCCCATATGTATACAACTTCAGGTTTTTGGAGATTCTCCACCTCCTGCCAGAAAAACCCTTGTCTGTCTCCTAATGCTTGGAAAGCCTGTGGGCAGGGAAAATGATGTGCCATCACCACTTGGTGCCCAGCCTTGATTTCTTTCTAGTTTATTTAAAGCTGTTTTGCAAGTCTATCGTTCTGTGGGGATTTTTCACCTTTTCTGTTTCCTCTCAGACTCGTGGCAGAGCTCGCCCAGGACCTGGCTCTGGCTAGTGGGGACATCCCCTTGGCACATGCAAAGATTCAAGCCTTTCCCAAAAGTGGGAAGGTTGAGGACTGCCAGCCCCTTACATGAGTGGCCAGTGTTTGAATAACTCGGATGCCCTTGTTTCCCGGCGGTGAATGCCAGCATGTCTGGAGCAGTGCTGTGGCTTCTTTTCATCAGGGTTTGATGCTGATGCTCCAGGTTTCACCAGGAGAAATGCTGCCCAAAGCCCTGCTGAGGTCTTGCCTTCCCCTTGCCTTTCTCTTGCTAACCCCATCTGAATGTCACTCCTTTTGGAGGAAAGTCACTGGCAGGAGGCTGGGAGGCAGCAGTTCAGGCAGTCTCACCCACTCTGCTCCACCATCCACTGTTCCCACTAGAGGTCTGGCCATCTCGCATTCACAATGTGTCTGGCAAAGTTTGTGTCAGGGGGTTTAAACTTTAGATTTGTGTGACCAAGGAATTCCCAATTCTGTTGCATGTGTTCCCCTGTCTCTCCCTCTCCCCCCTTCTTTCTCTTGGCTGTGAAACAGCACAAGGAGACTCTTTGTATGCTCCTAATCCTGAAGCAACACAGCTTTAGCAACATCCAGGGATAAAAGCACCATCAAACCACAACTTTATGGGGGCAAATCTCCTCTAATCCCTCGCTTTAGCTAAACAAAGCTTCTTGCCCTAATCCGCTATCGCTTTAAAAAAAAAAAAGCTCAGATTTTGTTTTTAGTAAGAAGATGATCCAAAGGACTAATTTTAAGAGAGACTAACCAACTCTGACAGCTTTTAAAATAGACGACAAGAAAATAGATGCAAACTTCCCTCTCAATTCAAGGGTTTTCAGGCTATGCAATAAGAAAAATATCCAGGGTTTAACTGCTTTCCTTTAAGCTCACTCTTATTGTATTAAATGCTCTGACCAACTCGGATTCAAATCACCAGGCCTAAATGCCATTTGATCTTTAAAAAGAGAGTTAAAAAGTGTGCATATTATTCCCAGGAAGGCAGTCCAAGGAAAATCAATTATCATAAACAAGGAGTATATTATACACACGGTCAATATGGTAAAACAAACATCATGCTGATAATGGGCTGTTGAAGTAGCTTACATCTGAAGCCACTTTGACTGTGTTAAAAATAGTTCTTTATTAATTTAAAGATATATTTGTTAATTTAAGTGTAGTAGTTAGGAGTAATTGAGCTCTTAAACAGTCAGGCTAACCTTTCACTCCAAACCTGAACCAAATCTTGACTTTTTCTTCCTTTCTAAAAATTTCCTTTCTTGCAGCAGATGGGAGAAGAGTTACAGTTTGGTTTGAAGATTTCAGTGTGTGTGTTTGTGTGTGTGGTTTAGCACTGCTTGGCTTCAGAGGTGGGAAAATGCTGAGCTTGGGGGGAATCATGGGGAACCGCTGTGGTTTGAGCCTCTGCAGTGAGTAGATGCCCATCTCACTCCCATCTCATTCCCTGGGTGTTGCAGGTAATCAGTTAAACCATAGTTTCCTTCTTGTTCATATTTCTGCACTTGGCAGGGTGGGGATTTTTGGGTTTCTATCTAGGCTGGCAACTAGCAATCTGCCTGGAGGATGAAGAGGATGAAGAGTGGGGTTGTAACAGCATGATGGTTTCATACTCACTCATTGCTTTGCTCTGGAGGAGCAGGAGAAATATGTACCCACACTTTTCCATTATGTCTGATAGAACCTGAACACCTTGCTGAAGTGAGGAGGGGAACATGAGTATGGCTTTGCCCCCTCAGTGTACCTTGGCAGGAAGGGAGTGATGGACAGGACTACACACCCATCCACTCCTGTGCTGTCAGCCTTCCCAGAGCAGGAATGGGACCTTTCTTGTCACAGATCCTTCCTTCAAGCTGGCTTGGGAGCAGCAAAACCCCCAAAAAAGTATCTCTGTCCCCAGGGGAATTTCAGAACTTTGAAATGTGGTTTGTTGCAAATCTCACTGGTAAGTCAAAATTATCTGCAGATAATTTTGGTGTTCAGACGTCAAAGGACATGAGTAAATAGCAAATACAGCATGAATGTTGTATTAAATAAAACTCAAGCTGTGGAAATATCTTGATATAACATAAAAGAAGTTAAGTAAAGTGAGGAAACTCCCCCCGTGTGGAAATTTGCTGAAATGAAGCACTTTTGATGCTCAGTGTGCTGAGAGAGCCTGGGCGGATTCTCTGGACATTTTCCCATTATGAAAGGTTGTAGAGCACGACATGTTTTCACCACGTGTTGGCTGATCACAGTTGGATGGGGACCAGTTCTTCCTGAGGCATTCAGAGCATCCATCATGGACCCAGCTTACAAAGGAACCCCAAACCTCTCCTTGCTTCTGCTCATCCCCACCGGTACCAACAGTCATGGCTGCTGTTCCACCTTTGAGGAAAGCCACTGATGACCTGCAAGATGCTCTGCCTGGTGATACCCTGTGCTGGCATTGCACCCCACTGAGCACACTTGACCTGCTGTACGTCTGTGAGAAGGAGCGTGTTTCCCTGTGTGTTCCCTGGCTGCCTGGGCGCAGGAGCTTTGTCCTCAACCAGAGAAATGTGTATAATCTTTGGTTAAGCTCCCCCAAGACCCCCAGCTTTCCTCTGCTCAGCCACACTGAAAGGGCCCTTTTGAAGTCTGCCCAGCGTTGTCGGGTGTGTTTGCCTGCGGAGGGTGGATGAAACTGGGAAACACTGTTTCTGGACAAAAATCTCCAAAGTCCGTATCCTTTCAGCCTGAAAATTTCCCTTTCTCATTGACCTGTGCCCAGAAGTGACTCCTGATTTGAATAGCAAATAGTAGCTGTCTTTCCCTTCACAGCTAAGCTGTTTTCTTTTCTCTGTCCCAAAGCAAGGTGGGATATTTTTATGACACCCTTCAGAGTGGCCGTGCCACTGTGGAGGGGAAGAGGAGGCAGCAGAGAAGCCAAGTACTGCCTGGAGCCCTCATCCTGGCTTGTGCAAGGAGCCTTTGATAGACCTTATCTTTCCTCCACAGCCCCAGGCAGTGGTGGTTTTCCACCAGGTGACTATGATCCTGCAGAAACGCTGTGGTGTAAGGCTGGCATTTTCCAGATGAAGCCTTTGGTTTGGCCACCATAGCATTAGATTATTCAGCAGTGGGTTGATTTTACAACATCTTGTGTCACCTGCTGGTTTGTGTATTCAGCACCAGACACAGAGTAGAGAAACCCCAGTGAAGAAGAATGATGATCAGTAGGAAATCTTAACACTTTGAACCCCAACATGAACTCCAGAGCATCCCTAAAGCAGACCACTCCTCAGTGCCAGCCCCACGCTGCAGGACAAGGATGAATCGGTGAGCTGAGGCTAGCAGCACACAATCAGGTCCAGAACATCAAGTGTCAGGTGGGACAAAGCTTTTGAAAGGTAATAACTGGATTTTTTTTCCAACATGCTTCTACTCCCCATTGGCCTTTGGGAAAGCTGTGACTGTCACATGCCCTGAGGGACAGAACAGTGTGGTACTTTGCCTTTTCAGTGCCCTTCCACTGGAGTGGGACAAAGGGGAAAGTGCCTTCATTTGCTTTTTTGCTAATGAAGTCAAACAAGCATCCAGGAATTTGCACTGGGGCTCTGTCTTAGGGGTTTGATCTGTATTTAAAAAAAAAAAAAAAAAAAAAAAAAAAGATTCTCTGGGTAAAGCTTATCCCAAAAAGCATCTGGTGGGAAGAGGGCATCTTTTTTTGTTTTCAAAAGTTGGGTGGTGACTGGGAGTGGGGGATTTTTGTCCCTAGATTTAGATTTGAGTCTATATTTTTCCCCTGTTCAGGGAGAAGTGGTGTGATGTGGGAAATATCTGGTTTGAGCTCATTGCTGGTAATCAATCTGTTCACTGAAAAATAAGTTGCAAAAGCCTACAGCCTGGCCAGCAATCCCATTTATCCTCCACCCTTAAATCTCTAGGTCCAGGAGTCATGTGACAGTGTTAGACTCTCCACTGTGACTTTTAATCAAGCTGCGGAAAGAAGCTTGTATCATTTTAAGTCTGAAAACCAGAAAGGAACAGTGTGACATTTGCTTTATTTTTCTTTTTTTCTTTTTTTTTTTTTTCTATTTCTTGACTTAAAAGTCCAAGCTATGGACAAAGGCACTGAACAACCTGTTGGGAACACTTTGGGGCTTGATGTAATTAATCAGCATGCTAAGACATTTTGTAAGATCGTGAAATGCACTCCTTTATTGTCTATATGAACTTGGCTGGAAGCTGTGGAGTTCCCTGTATCCCTACTGCTGTGGTATAATTTCTATTTTTTCTTTTTTTTTAACCCTAATGAAGCAACTGTGAGCAGAGTTTTTGCCCCATATTTTGAGTCTGGAGCCCAGAGCATCCAGCTCTCTTCTTCAGCCTTTTCTACTCTCTATTGCTTTTCTTAACGTTTGATGTGCGTAGCTCATAAAAAACCCTGCAAACAGCAAGCAAGCAGCAAACCCAGACGTGTCCCCATTGCAGCAAATGCTGGAATAAATAAATTTAGCTGAAAAATCCCTCTCTTGGTTTTTTGTTATATTTTTTTTCTCTTGGATAAGGCAAAAGAAGGGAGGGAAATTAAAATCCCTTGGTTGCAAAAATGCCTTCAGTCAAGTTCTCTCTCTTACTGACAGCTCAGTTCCAGCTACAGGAGTCTTAATGATATTTTGGCCATAATGCCAAGGAGAAGCAAGAAAGCCCCTTCAGACACTGGGAGTTTTCACCTGACTGGAGCAGTAAGTAGACAGCCAAAATGTATCTTTGAACTCAGGCATGGACAAATAGTTTGTTGTAGTGTCCCTTCTCACTGCACAAGCACAGTAGGTGCTGGTGGCACGTGTGCTGGGTGACTCAGGGTTGTGCCCCGCAGGGTGGTTAGGAAGGGAGGATGTAGCTAGCTGGTGTTCCTCTCAAAAGGGTGTCTCCTTCGTCTGGCCTGAAGGTGCATTGGTAGGACACAGTGGGGGATGCCTTTGGCATTTTGAATTGTTTGGGTTGTGCAGGGGTCAGATGGCTGAAAACCTCACTCTGTTCACCAGCAATATGTGTTTCCAGAGGTTCCTGTGGAAGGAAAACAGCCGGAATTCCCCTGGCCAGCTGCTGGTGTCACCAGCAGGCTGTGATACCTTAAGGGCTTCAATGTTGGAGTTATATATTAAACTGAAGCTGAGCTAGGGGAGAAGGATCTGCTCTGCCTCTTAAGTGTGGGTCTTCCAGGGCCCTCAGCTCCCCACTGATCCGGGTGGACTTGTCTCCTACACTACAGCTTGGATCAACCACAATAAACCTTCCGCGGTTTTGTCTGGCAAATACAACCGATCATACCCCTGCTTTTGGAGTCAAGGACTTACACTCTTTTTTTTCTGCTTCTGACACCAAACCTGTAGTCTGTTTCTGGTGGGGCAACCCTAAGGCAATATAGGATTGTCTTCATGGAAGTTCAGCCTTGTGGAGATAGAGGCAAAGGTCATCACTGTGGAGACTGTGTGGTTCCCCCATGCACCTCTGCCCTAAGAGGATCTCAGAGACATCCTCTCATCTGCCCACACCTACACCTTCCTTGTGTCCTCCTCAGGGTTGAAGGCAACCTCAAGTGTTCTGGAAAAGATGCATAGAAGTGGCATCCTGGGGTTTCCTAATGCCACCCCTGTGGATGCTGGACGCTGTCTCACCCGTGCTGAGTTTGGCAGTTGACTAGGATGCTCAGCTAACAGGCCATCCATAGAGGTGAAGTCTGAAGAGGAGTGTGTCATACTCCCAAGGCTCTGGGAGCTCAGTGAAAGTAATTTTCAAAACTGATCTTTTACCCCTTATTCAGAGTCTTTATCCATATGTTTTAGTTGCCTTTAAAACCCAGCTGGAACCATTTGCAGATGTCTTTTGTTTATTAGCTGATCCTGAGTAATAAGCACTAATGTTTGAGCTTCAGAATCACTTGCAAAGTTGCAGTCTGGTGAAGCCATCTGGTTGAAATCTGTCAGTGTTTATTATCCACCGGAAGTTTCTCTCTGGACTTTCGTTATCATGGAGAGCTGATCATATTAAACTAATTACAGGGAATAACTGATGACAAGTTCCTCTTTAATCTGTGATCCTTTTTTGAATCAGCATTAAGGTTACTCTCCAAGGCCTTTTTTTTTTTTTTTTTTTGGAAACTCCATGGCAGCAGTTGTTAGCTAGGTTAAAATATTTAAAAATCTGTGTGTCTTCTGTTGCTCCCACTAGGAATGAATAAGCAGGGATTTGCTAGTTGGGCTCAAATTCACCATTGTTTTAGAGGCACTGAGTATTGTTCCCATGTACTGCTTACACCACGTGGGATGGATAAGAAGGGCTTCCGTACATTCAAGCTTGCCAAGTCAATTTTTCTTAGTTAATGTTAGGTTTCCTTTAAATCAACATAATTTGCTTCCCATCCTTAGACATAGGCATAACAAGAGAATGCCAGTCTGATCTGTAGGAGCAATGAAAGGGGGCTTTCCAGGCTGCTAATGCTTCTTCAGTGCCAGGTTGTGAGCTGAAACATCCTCTGTGCAGATGGGTCCCTGCCTGCATCCTTAAAGGCACCTGCGGGCACATAGGGCAGCTTGCGGGGCCAAGGTTAGGCAGCTTAGGAGAACCTCTTTATCAGGAGGTGTGTGCCCCTGTAGTGAATGGCAAATGGACTGGAAGGAGACACGGACACCTGGGGACTGCTGTCTTCAGCTCTGCCTCCCTCCTGGTCTGCTTGCAGATGGATTGCAGATGAGAGGAAGCAACCAGGAATGGTTTGCAACTAAGGCAAAGCCTGGCTTAGTTTTGCTGGAGTTACAGACAATCCCTTATGGGCTGTAGGATGCATATCTTGTTTTACTTTCAGGGTCAGAATCAATTTGCTTTGGATAATACTTTTTTTTTTTCAGTTGTTACCTGGCTACATCCAAAATTTGGAGGACACAGGTCTATCTCATTCCACTGCCTTCAACAATCTAACGTTGCATCTTCTGCTCATGTTTTCCTGTGAGACCTGGATAGAAGCTTCTCTGCCATGACAGGTTAATTTCTCACCTATGTTTTTACTCCCATGTGGATTTATAGGAGATGAAGAGTTTGCTTCTTAATGTTTATAAATCCTGACACGAACATCGCTTTCCAATTACCTCCGTAGTTTACAATTTTTTTTCCTGTAATATGATGTAACATATAGCGTGAGCTTGCTGCCAGGTCCCTAGGATGTAACTTTGTGTGACTGCCTCCATCCATGCAAACAGGAGCAACTAGAGCCCTTCCCTTAGGGCTTACTCAAATACACTACATTTAATAAGAGTTAATCCCTTTAACACAGTTGCTGGCCTTGCCTTTTAAAATGGGATTAAGACTGATGCACTATAGAGAGTTTTTAATGCCAATGAACTCAACCTGTTCTAGAAAATGGAAGTTATAAACATGGTACGGATGCTAAGATCAGTGGAACCCTAGGAATTGGCCTTGGGAAGAGCTGCACAATGGTCTTTTTCACACCTTTAGCTTGGCAGGACCTGAAGGCAAGTCTTCAGACAGATGAGCAAGGCAATGAAGAATCCAGCTGATTTTCTGCCAGTCTCTCAGAGGCATAATTAAATGACAGCTAGGCAGAGAAAATACTTCTAGTGCAAGGGCTCAGAGGAGTAAAAGCAGCAGCACTAAGAGACTGGAGGAGCCAAGCCCCAGAAGTGACCTTAAGACTGACTAAAACTGATGCAAATTGGAATTATTACTGGAAAGTAAAAATGAAGCAAGTGTGATGATTGACAAAGGGTTGTGAGACATGTGGGTTAAAAAGAGCTGTAGAAGAAATAGTTCTCATTTTCCTAGAAATTACTTTGAGAAAAAAATCTTAAGCTCCGTCCTTTTGGGTTAATTTTCTGAGAAGTTTATGCATTCTTTTGTCCTGTATTTGGGGCCAGAGCTTTTTACCTATAAATTTTAAATGTAAGTTTATATTTATATTTGAGCTTGAAGGGGTAAGTGAGTCTTTACTTTTCACTCAGGCTGGTTTGCTGAGCTCTAATTTACTCCTTTCCACAGCACTGAAGTTTCTACCTGATCCCTTTTTCAGAGTAATGAGGAAAAAGAAAATGAACTAATTTACTGTCTGCATGTTTGGATCTCCAACACAAAGGCAAATGGGGTAGGATGGAGGCTGTCCCCTGGACAACACCCAGACTCCACAACACAGCTGGGGACTTGTGGATGGGGCTGGGGTCTCGGTACTGAGTAAGGTTGTACCAACAGGCAGCTGGGACTTGGCTTGATTTACTTCCTCCATACCTTTCACGCTATTTCTAATATCTTTTACTTTTAAAAGCATGAAGGGGGGAGAGGTGTTTGCTTAGCCTGCTCCATTCACACCATCATTTGTAACACGAAGCCATAAAATTAAACCTAGGATTCCTCTAGCCTATTGATAGGCATTGGCAAGCACAGATCCCTTCCCCGGAATGGAAGGGGCAGTTCATTGACACAAGCAATTGCCAGACTGCAGTGGCATTTGGATGGGAGGAGAGGAGGGGAAAGAAGTAAACAGAGCTGGGGAACTCCAGCTTGACATAAAAAACAATGATGTGATTGATAGTCCACAGTGACCATTGGCTCCAGTGGCTGGGGGGGCAGAGAGAAAAAAAAAAGAAAAAAAAAAAAAGCCAGGACAAGCAATCTGCAACCAGCCTAGGAAGATTACTGCCATAAAAGCAATGCTGGAAGGGGCTAGTTATCAAGTGGAAAACAAGAAAGTACAACTAGCTCCCCAGTCACCAGATTTAGGGGACTCTGGTTGGAAGGTTCATACTCTGGTGGGCCATTAGAGCAGAAACAGAAATGGATGCAGTAATCCAGAACATATTGAGTCTCTAGGTTACCATGAAATATAATGCAGGAAGAAATGAATTATTTTCCAAGGGAAGCTGTAGAAAGCACATATATAGACTTTTTTTATTGGAACTGTGTTATCAACAGTCTCTCTTAATAGTCGAAAACAGCTTCTTATGTTTTTTATAGAGTTTTAATGATCCCTGTGGACACGTCTGGAGGGGCTGGATGGGGGGAGCTGCAGGCAAAGGAAAGAGCAAGGGAAGAGGAGAGTGCCATCAGAGTGAGCTTGGTGCTGAATTCCTTAGGCTGTCTCAGTATTTGGGTATGGTGCTGCATTACGCTAATTTTGCCTCATTCCTTGAATGATGATACACATCCTCTCGATTACATGTGGAGCCTAGCTGGCTTGCCTGGGCATTTTCCTTTGCAAGAAGGTGAACCAGCACTTCTTGCAAAAACAGATAGAGGTAAAAAAAAATTACTTAATGCTGTTTCTACCCACACTGGAGTACCCACAAGGGGATGGTAGAAAGGGAGCTGGAGGACCCCAAGGAGAACTAAGCACCTTCTGATTTTGGAGGTTCAGGATCATCTCCTTGTTCTACTAAGCCCACATTTAAGGAATGAATAAATCTTATAAAATCCCTCTTATGACATTGATGGGACTTTAAATGTTTGGGAGTGAAAATATTAAGGCAGATCTAGGAGGTTTTGATGATTTTTTTTCATGCACAAAGAGCAGTTTTGTACTTCGACACCTGTGCCTGCTTCTAATGTTAGCACCTTGTGAAAGAGCTGCTGCTGCTGACATGAAGTTGTCATAAAATCAATGTTGAAATTATAAAAATAATGTGTAATACGGTCTCTTTTGCATTGTCATCTGACTCTTGAGGCTCTGTCCTCTGTGTGTGTCAAGTTTGCAAGGCTTTTTGGCAATTATGGGTGAAACAAAGAGGAGAGGGAAAGGGAAGGAGAAGGAAAAGGGACAGGGAAAGTGTAGACCCCGAGCAAGCTGAACTGCCTGTCTTGCAGGAGCTGAGGTTTGAAGAAAGCAGAACCACACATTCAAATCGTGAGAACTCACTGTAATGGTTTGAAACCTGCTGCCCCTGGTGGGTGGGGATCTGAAACCCTAAACCAGGTACAAGCCTGAATGAAAGGGACGTACACCTGTCCTGTTCCCACTCCCCTTTTCCTGTCTTCGGGACTTCCTGCCAAGGTCTATAAAAAGGGGAGAAAGGCACGCCTCTTTTTTCGCTCTTCCTCTTCTCTCTTCCTCTTGCTCCTTTGACCTTGCACCTGGGCACACGCTGCTCTGCTGCTCCCTGTGCTACACGTGGCCGTGGCCATCTTGGAGACCTGGGCCTGATCTACAGACTCTTCCCTGCCTCCATCCACGTCCAAGGATTGTGCATCCAGCTTCAATCCACCTCAATCCAGCGAGATCCAGCACCGGGGAGCCTCAGCATAGCATTTGGGTTTTGTATATTTGGAAGTTTAATCTTCCTTACCTTGTTGTTCCTACAACCCCCCTTCCCTGTTAAACCCCTACCCTTCTTCCTTTCTGTACCCTGTTAAACCCCTTCCCTTCTTCCTTTCTGATCCCTGTTAAATAATATATTTCATTTTGTTAATCTTCAATTTGGTGCAAGGTTTTCATTACCCCTGCCTTCCTTATTTACCTCTCTATCTGGGAAACTGAGGGATAAGGGAGGTGGGACACAATTCTGCCTTCTAACCGGGACAGAACACTCACAACAGAGATTTTTAGTCACAGCAGTCACAGAATGGTTTAGCTTGGAAGGGACCTTAGAGATCATCTAATCCAAACTCTCTGCCATGGGCAGGGATGCCTCTCAACTAGACGAGGTTGCTCCAGGCATCATCCAGCCTGGTCTTGAACACCATCAGGGAGGGGGCATCCACCACCTCTCTGGGCATTCTATTCCAGAATACACCACCCTTGTACTGAAGAACTTCTTCCTAAAATCTAGTCTAAACCCGCTCTCCTTCAGTTTAAAACTGTTTCCTGTTGTCTTGTCACTGCACACTTTTGTGAAGAGTCCCTCTCCAGCCTTTCTGTAGCTTCCCTTCAGGCACTGGAAGGCAGTAATAAAGTCACCCCAGAGTCTTCTCTTCTCCAGGCTGAACAATCCCAGTACCCTCAGCCTATCCTCATAGCAGAGATGCTCCAGCCCCTGGATCATCTTGGTGGCCCTCCTCTGGACTTGTTCCAACAGATCTATGTCCCTTTTCTGGTGAGGACACCAGAACTGCGTGCAGTATTTGAGGCGGGGTCTTACAAGAGCAAAGTAAAGGGGAAGAATCACCTCTCGTGATCTGCTGGCCACACCCCTCTTGATGCACCCCAGGATACCATTGGCCTTTCAGGCTGCATGAGCACACTGCCAGCTCAAGTTGAGCTTAAAAATAGTGCTGAGTTCCCATGATGGAGAGAGCACACAAAAACATGAAAATCACTTTGCTTTGCAACAGTCTCTGTCTGGAACTGGGCAGCTGCCTCTAGAAGCAGCCTCTGAAATGTAAAGACTGCTGCATGCAGAAAACAATCCATCAACCAATAGTGTAGGGAGATTGTCTTCAAACCACAAAGCTGGAATACTTGGAGTAAGAGGAAAATAAAAAAGGAAAAAACGGTCTAAAACTCAGAAATTCCTTGAAAAAATGAATTCTCTCCATCAGCAAACGTGCTTGATATTCTCTGTCTACCCACCTAATGTCACTGTTATCATCTTCCTGTTACTCCACAATATCTTTCAACACAAGAGATCATACATGCAGTTTTCACTCTGCTTCATAAAATCATAGAGTCACTTTGGTTGGAAAAGACCTCTGAGATCATTGAGTCCAACCATTAATATTAAAAAAATAGTACCTATCTTAACAGATTTCTGAAAGTCCAGCTGATGCTATACCAAATACAAAGAAAAGAATCTGCCAGGACTCTTTAAACAGCGTGTCACTTCAGCCCTCTATGGATGGATGCTGATGGCAATGTGGACTAAAGTATGCAAACTGAATTTTACACTAAATACAGAACAAAATAACTTCAGAGACTAGGCAGTGGGCTAGTGTACCGAGCAGTCTAAATTACCTTTTGTTTAAATAGCCAAACAGAGAGGTGCCTATGTCAGCTTAGCATTCACCTCTTCAGTTGTCCCCCTGCCAACATGGCCCTCCACATCACCTCCCTCCTTGAGAACCAGCTCACAGCCCTGTGGATGAATGGGGTCCTTGGCAAAAGCCCATTAGGAAGCTGTGAGATGTGATGCCACAGCACAGTGGACTGAATGGGAGGCTGGTTGGCTGTGCTGTCCTCCTTGACGGGAGGGGCTTCCTCCAGCCACCGAGTATCCCAAGGAACAGAGATCTCAGTGTGGCACGTGCTGGAATTTCTTTCTTGCTGTGCCAGTTTCCAGGTCTTGTGGGAGAATTTGAAGTGGCGGTGGGGGCAGATTGGCACAGATTTATATGCCAGGCTTGTCTCTAGCTCTGACTCTGCTGTTCCGCCTGGGCTTCCTTCATTTAGAGTCCTTTGTTACAAAATGTAATGGATATCGCCCTAGGAGCCGTTTTCAATTGCTCGTGACGACGTAAGAAACAATTAGGCAAAGCATATTTTTGTTTATAACCTCACTGCCTCCTCTCCTCGGAGAGATTTAGAGATCCCTGGATGGTCAGGTTATTAAATAGCTGCTCTTGGAGGCAGAATTGGAATGAAACTTGCAGGGTGGATTGAAGTTGTGGCTGCCCCCAGCTGGGTAGGAGTTTGAAGAGGAAGGTAAAGGGAGAAACCAGAATTGAAAATAATGAAAGAAATGGAAATCCAAAAAGGTTTCGAAAGCCACCCTAGGGGCAGATTGTTGACTGGTATTGTTCTTCTGACAAAACCTATGTAGGGTGCTTCTGACTGTGCCAGGCTTTGACCTGGGACTGAAATCCATATTTCACCGAATACGCTTTGCATTGGAAATGACCTCAAAAGGTCCTCTAGTCCAACCACCCCTGCAGTAAGCAGGGACATCCCCAACTAGATCAGGTTCCACAGAGCCCCATCAAGCCGGCCCCTGAATCTCTCCAGGGATGGGGCCTCCACCACTTCTCTGGGCAGCCCATTCCAGTGTTTCACCACCCTCAGTGTGAAGAACTTCCTCCTAATGTCTAATCTAAATCTACCCTGCTCTTCATTTCGGTGCTTGTGGCTGGTCAGCCAGAGCTGTTTAGCAGATGATCTAGGTAAGGGTAGAAAAAGCAATGGTGTGAGAAAAAGGAGTGGCGTTTCTGGTTCCTGAGCTGCAGGCTGGTGATGCTCAGGGAAGCTCATCGTTTGGGTCATCCCAAGCTGAGCTGAAGGCTGAATGCAGTGGGCTGTGGCTGGACATGGGATCCTGAACAGGTCCTCTGTGTGTTGTGGAGATACAGGCAGGGATTGAGAGAGAGGATGCATCCTTCTGCCTCTCTTGCTCCTTCAAGGGATGCTGATGTTGGATGTGTACTGTCTTGGGTGCTGTGTCACTTAGTCTGGGATGAAGAAGGGTACTCTCAGCTCACTTACCCATAAGGAAAGATAATCCAGGTCCTGAACTCAGTGGGACAGTCCAAAAGGGAGACATGCTGTTGAACAGGAAGGAGGAAGGGCAGGAAGCGCCACCAGCTACTTAAAAAGACAGGTGACAAACAGCTGGGACAGCACTGAGAGCAAAAGGTTGCAAGTCTGTGTCTGAATGCAAGGACAGGCTCAGTGCCAAGATGTGTGAGCACACCATCCCATAAGCTCCTCTGTACTGAGGCTTTCCAGAGAGAAGCCAAGAAGCAGAGCTCGCTGTTACGGGCTGTGGAGACACCAAGCTTGAAGCGATCAGGCTGACATGGAACTGATCTCTGCTGGATTCTACTACATGGCCTGTCTCGTTCAAAATGGCCCAAACAATGGGGTTACTGCAGTCATCCTTTGGGAAGAGGGCTCTCCATCTAGCAGACAGGTTGCTGTGTTTGCCTGGAAATGGACCTTACTTATAAACACAAAACCGTCTGAGAGCAGCCAGTGCTGGTGGTGAAATACTCCTGCTATCTGCAGGCAGACACAGTGTATGTAGCCCCATGCCCCCATTTAGGGAGGCTAGGCCCCTTCATCAGCTTAACGAGCCCAGCGATCTGCATGCAAACAAGGGGGGATTGAGGGGGGGAACATTCATCACTGCAGAAAAGGGCTTGGAGATGCTCACAACACATGGCTTGTCCTTGGGAAATTGTAGCCTGAGGATAACATAGTATTCGGACCTTCATCTGGCACAGGAATAAACTGGAAGCTGCCTTCCTCAGTCATTTCAAATAAATCTCAGTTACTGATACAAAAGGCTCTCAGGGGGTCATTGATAAACCTCAGTGTGAAACCCAAACAGCACAGCTACCTCCTGGTGGGGAAGGAGCAGGTTTAGAATGGGTTAATTAGAAAGATAATGAGCTAACAAGGCTTCATTTCTGTTCAGTGGCTCAATAAGGAATTCATTAGAAAGGCTTAATCTAACTGAACAATCCCAGGGCTTAGAGAGATTGCCCATTGATTGCCAGCCCAAACTGTTTATTTACAGGTTTTTGCTGGCTGAAAGGTCTCATTCCTTTATTTCTAAAACCATTTGGAGGGTGTGCCACAAGGAGACGTGTGTCCCCAGCAAAAAGCAGGAGCAATAAAAATCTGGCAGTAAAGCCAGATGGGAAAGGATCAATGTTCCTGGTAATATCCACCGTCTAATTTCAGTGTATTCCCGCAGCTGAGGATGGGTCCAGGGGAGTTTATAGGCAAGGTTTAGGTTCTACTGGAAAGAGGAGAAATTAAATGTTAGGAGAGAAAAAAATTGGAGCACAGATGCCATGTAAGTGGAGAGAGGGGCTGGAGATGATCCCTCCAGGCTTTTCTCTGTTTCACATTTCACAGCATAAAATGTGTGTCATTTTGGAAAGTCTTTTCCAGGGGCTTTCAAAAACCCCAGGGAACCTTCCCATCTTGGGAGTGTGAGGTGCCTCCACAGGGTCAAAGAGAAACCAGAAATGTACCACTGGAGGAAATTTTGGAATTAAATATCTGCAGACAAATCCCCTTTCCTCCTAGGCCTCTAACATCTCCCCTTCTTTCTCACCATCAGCATTTAAGGCAGATGGTGGGACTTTGTGCTGGAATGGCCATGGGATGGACACCTTTCCCACCACAGGACACGAGTCTCCAGCACATTGGACACTGGTGAGAGTCACTGCAGCCCTTTGTGGTTCCCTGTGGTCTGGTTTTCGTGTTTCCACAAACTGAATCAGTGCTGGGCTGGGGTGCACAGAAGTCCCAGGAGGATTTCCTTGTTGATATCAGCCTCTGATAGTACCTCTCTCCTAAAAACTGACAGTTTGGTAAAATTCCAAGCCAAAACCTCGGTTAGTGCACTCTGTTAGTACCCTTTTGATGATCCAGCCCCGGTTTAGAGGGTTTTTCTTCATTGTTGTGCTGGGTTGCTGGTTTGTTGTTTTGTTTTGTTTTGTTTTCACAAGGAAGAAAAACTGTGTGGTTTGCTCCTGGAGACTAAACCAATGTCATTTATGTCCAGGAAACTTGTACCAGAACTTCCACTAAAATGAAGTTATGAGATTGTGTGTTTGTTCTTGAGTTCACCCATCTATCTAATGGTGCTTTTTAGTGACATGTGATGGGTTGATATTATAGTGGGAAAAATACTGTCCTGGACAAGAGGGGAAGTTTCCTAAGGAGAGACAGCACTTTTGCTATGCCTATCTGCTATTGTCAGAAAAATGGTCAGGATGATGAGCGTGGACATGAGTGAGGCTGAGGACTGGAGGCTTTCAAAGATCCCTCGGGCATGTTCAAGTGGTGTAAAAGTGGAAAAAAAAACAACTAGAGCACCTTAAAAAAATAAGAGATGGATAGCTGAACTGCCTCGAGTCTGTGTAACCCCTCTGTGGTCAGTGAACACCAGGGAACGAGGCTGGTGGTAATTTCTAGATGGAGTAGGCTAGAGTCACATTATATTTGATGAGCTTTTTAAAATCTTGCTAGATTAATAGACTTTAAAAAAAAATTATCTTAGTGCCACATTAACCATAGGCCACAGTGTATTAACTGACAAAACCCAAATTGTTCTTTAATATTTCTAAAGCTGGTGTTAAGCACAATAAGAACAATTTTCACTTTCAATAAGAATCTGACCCTGGATTTGCCCTCTGCCCTGACCTGGGTCTTTCTCTACAACCAAGAGGGACCATATGGAGTCGTTCTGTGCTCCCTTGAAATGATGATAATTAAAAAGCATTTACTTTCAGATTTTTCTTCCATCTGATTATCCCTTCCCTCGTGGTCTCTCTCCCCTCCTGGATGTGCAACTGGACTTTCCGTATTTTTTTATTCTGCATCATCACTGAATTCCTCTGCTCTTTTGGTGAATCAAAACACACTGCAGTCTGTCTTTTACTGTTATGTTGGTCTTCCTGGGCTTTATTTATGGGAGGGAGAAGCAACTATTCATTGCATTATTCTGCTGATTTCTTTGCTGGCTATGTGCAAGTCAGTGGCTGTCTTTCACCTTAGTTTCCTCATGCTGTAAAGTCTGAATAGCAAAACCAGCCTGGAAAGCATCAGGTGAGGTTGAAAGTGGTTAGCATTAATTGTAGTCACAATGAACAATATATGTCAACATTTGGAAAAAATTGAGAATAAGTAACAGGGTTTCCCCTTCCATGTAATGTGTTATTAAATGGAAGAGATTCATATGTCTCTGGTGCTGATACTTGGACACGTACGTGGTTAGCTTCAGCATCCACAGTTAGTGCTTCCAAGTGACTTGCAAGGGATATGAAACCTCATGCTTCAGGGTTTAAACTGGTCTCCAGGTCTTAGGATATTCTGTGCAGTCATGAACCATTTACCATCAAGCAAATGCACCTTCTGCTAAAGTCGCTGGTGTGGGTTCCTATCTGGGATCAGAGATGCCAGCCAGAATATGGTAACTCTTGGCTACCTAAAATAGCAACCAAAAGCAAAATATTTGGAGGGAATAATCAACCATGTATAACAGAGGAGACCTGCAGAAACCCAAACAGCACCAGTTACACATCGTTCGTTTAACAAAGCCTCTTCTGCAGCATCATGATGGCTTGGGAAGCAGTCGTCTTCCTCCCTGCCTACCCTCCTGTCTCTGCCTGCCCTGTCAAGCACTGGGGCACTGCTATTATCTCAGTGACCAAAACAATGAAGCTTAAAAATGCCCTCCTCCTCCACATTTTGGTTTTGAGGCCAGATTTCAGCCCAGATAATTGGCTGATCAGCATAGGGGTATGGAGCAGCAGTAATTTCATAGGCCACTCCAAAGATTGGCTGTACCTCCCAGATCTAGAGCAAATGAGGGAATCAGGGCACCTTCTGATGGTCAAGAAATTTTTCTCTCCTATTTGGAATTAAAGCAGCTGCTACGCATCTTAGGCATCTCTCCCTTGGACATGCTGAGCAAGAGGAAAAGGACTTGCAGCACCTGATTTGTTTTCCAAACTGACTGGCAAATTTTCATGCTTCAAAAATGAGTACAGAATGCAGAGATTTGCAAATAGGACCAAAAAACTAAAAAAAAATTAAAAAAAAAAGGAAAATCATTTTATTTGCTGGTTTATTCAGAGCACAGCAGATCAAACAAAGAGGTCTATTGTCAATTTGGAGAGCTTCTGCAAGGGAAAGAAAACACTCAGATTTCAGCATTCCTGACAGTCTACTTTAAAATCCTCTAAAATCCTGCACCCAGAGCTCCCCTAAGAGTAAGACTTTGTAATTCACTACCTGTACTGACTGTTGCCAACGTGTGTTTTATGGTTGTGGCTGCTGCAGTATAAAATCAGTGCCTGGGTAGATTTTATTTGCCTTGATCAGAGGCCTCGGTAATGCTGCACTGGTGCAATACTGCAAAACATTTACTTGTTCAGAGAGGAGTGTGGGAAGAATTGTTGATAGCAGAATTGCAGTTGCTAACTTGCAGTTTTATTTGCTCTTGATTTTAGGTACCTGCTCTTGCAGAGAAATAGTTGGGGAGGGAGGAGGGGTAGAAAGAGAGATTCAAAGCATATTGTCTCAGTGTTTCCCATGCATTGTCCCCTACGAAAGCATCTCCCTCCAACCTTTACCTTCTGTTCAGACAGCCCCAGCCTGCAAAGAGAGAATGGCAGATTTGTGCTTTCTAAGCTCCAGATGGGGCTCCTTTCTTCTTCCTCTGTAAGTTAATGGTGTCTTGCTGAGACCAACTGGGCATGTAAAGATTTGGGCAAAACTCACAGCAGTGGTCTCATAACCTCGAGGCTTCACAGTCTCATCCCAATGTGACGGCCGGTCCCCAGTGGAGCTTGCCTGTGGCTCTGAAGTGGTGCCAGAGGAGATGGAGAAGGTTAAGTTGGTTACATCTGTTTACCAATGGTTAAATAAATTAAAAGCCCATTGCAGACCACCAGCAAGCAGTGTCCTGCAGACTCTGCTTTATGCACAAGGTCCCGTTTGCGCTCTAATATTGCCCTCTGTGTGTCAATATTGCCAGGGTGACTATGGTTTGGTCAGGATGAATCTTCAGAAGTAAAAATAGATGAGATAAGATCTTCCTCCTTCCAGCAACACTAAACACCTCAGCCAGATCCTCTCATCAGACTTGGGTCATACCAGCACTGACTGTGCTGATTTGCACCAGAGGACAGCTGGATCCACTTCCTTCTTGCCTACTTGCTATGATAAAGGCAAAGGTGGGAAAAAACATTTGTGGGATCCCCTCTAAGACTTTAATAAGCCCTGGAAGAGCCTAGAGGAATATTTTGTACTTCACTGTTACTGTTGGCACAGCATGGGAAGGCTCTGGCACTGACTATGGTCTCTGTTTAATTGGGCAGTGTGTGAAGTCATTGTGAGGGACAGACACTGTCTTGAAGAAAATGTAGTCTTAATAAGTGGGAGGAGAAATGAAGCAGCAAGAGAAGTGCCTGCAGTGACAAGAGCCTGGAGAAGAGCTGGGAAGAGGACAGAGTTTCCACTTGTGAGTCTGAGCTGACACTGTCACTCCAGCCGAGCAGGACCCTGTGGGAAGGGGGCATGAAGGGTAAGGAAGACTAAGTGGCCAGCCTTCTCTGCCTCTAATTTCTTTGCTTCTCTGAGCTAAGCCAGCAGATCCCTATTTGAGGATTTTTTTATAATTCATCCTAAGCAGCCAGATTACTAGCCATATGGACAAAGGATACAAGGGACAGATTATTAAGATTATTAAAACAGATTATTTTTGCCGTTGGAGCAGAAGTTGTTATCAGTGGGTAAGGCCTGAGCTATTCCTCACTCCTATCACATGCTGAGATGGTTCCCAGTGCTTCCTCATTTCACCTATGATGGCTCATAAGGTCTTGTGCCTTTCAGTAGTGATGTCAGGAATCTCTAGAGACACTCCTGGCTCTCCCGGTGCTTTGGAGTGTCCTGGTGTCCCATAAAACTTTGTTGATCAAGTCAGTAGAGCAGTGCTGTGAAAAAAAACATCCCAACTGTGTCAAGAAAGTGACTGCCTGGTATTTCAGGGAAGAAATATATTAAGCAAACAGATGTCTGCAGAAAGTAGAGCTCAAACAAATGGCAGAAATTGAGACCAAGTTGTTTCCTAGGGACTCTGGTCGTCTTTTCTTCTATTTGTTGCTGTGTGAGTGTTGGGAAAGGAGGCAAAGGCACAGCAAATACCCTGGTTTGTCAGACCATGTGTGCGCAGTCTCTGTAAGGGAAAGGATCAAACCCTTTTACTGCTGACCTCCTCCAACTGGACAAGACTGCCTCCTGTTCATGCTGCTGCTGGTTTCTTTTGCAGTGAGAAGGATATAGGTTCAGAGTTCATCAATGCAACAGCATGCCAGAGGTGCATTTCTCTGGACTACTGGGGGCTGGTATTTGTATGTGAATGAAGAACCACACAGTCATTCTGCCAGAACACCTGCAGAACCCTTTTGTAATAAGGTTTTGATCTAGCTGAACTTGCTGGAGTCAATTTGTAGCCACCAGTGCCTGTCCTGGGCTTTCTGGTGCTCATACCAAATACCCACAAGAACTTGGGAAAAGAATGAAACAGAAGGTGCTTTCAGGGTAGAGAGCTGGTGGCCACCAGGAAACAAAGATAAGGGCTTACTTACATACTCTTACTCACCCAACCTGACCTCAGAGCTGATGGCAGTTTCTGGGGGGAGATCTGTTCTAGAGGCTGGAAAAAATCTCAGTGTGGCTGATTTCAGGTGCTACTTGTTACCAAGGATGGCAAAAGGGGTGCACCCAAGACTTAAGATTCACCCACGCATCACTGCGTGCACATGCGGAAATCACGTGTGTAAGTCCTGTTCTCTCTGAAGGACACTTGTGCTGGAGGAAATGCTGAGACAATTATCCCAAGAGGGAGCCTCATCTCTGCCTGCTCGCTCTTTTGGAGGGACAATCTCTACTCTCTCTCTTCATCCATCACTTTTTTTTGTGATGCCATGAGCATATCCAGCTCTGTAGCAACAGAAGACCAGAGCACATCACTGAACCGACAGAAGAGCTACTGAGGTAGAGAAGCCCCTGGGAAGGCTCGGCCACGAGTCACTACAGAGAGACTTGCAGAGGTAGCAGGCACAGACATTATTTTTGGTATAAGTGTTCTTGTTTCAAGTTTTTTCAGGTGTGAAGTTTCCCTGTTCGACAGCCCATCAATCACATAGAGGGACACCATTAATAAATCTGTCCATGCTTCTCCCTTGAGCTTGAAGAAAGAAAAACTCCAACTGTTCACAATTATTATAGAAAATTAACTCCGTGGCTTTAAACAAAGTCTCATTGCAGGCTATTTTTACATCATAAGGAGGAGGGGAAGGGGGAAAGCACCCTAAGAACTACAAGGAAATGAACTTAAATTTCTTTGTAACACACAGACATCAAACAAAAGTTTAGTCCTGGAAGTAGAGGCAAGTTCAATGGCTTCTCACGCCCTCCTGTTGAATCTAACTCCTTGCTACCTCTGTCTGTTGTCTGGACACTGCAGAATGGTGTAATTGCAGCCACCAGTATTATACCTAAAGAGACAGCAAGGCCTGCTGCAGTTTTCTAGGGTCACCCATAAAAAAGTTTTCTCCCTTCTTCCTGAATGTCTCCCAGCATTTTTTGGCCAAGCTTGGCCATATCTTTTAGAAAGCCTCCACTCTTCATTTCATGCCTGTCAATGATGAAGACAATGAGTGATGGACAACTCCCTCCAGGTCTTAGCAACCCATTTCAATGTCTAAGAACCTGGACTGCTAATGATTTGCATGCTCTTACTGGTTTGAACCTTGCTGACTTCAACTTCCAGCCCTGGATGTTATGTCTTTGTCTTCTGAATTAAAAAGTGCTTTATACCAGGTGAAGGAACCACAGACTGTGATCCTGTTTATGGTTCATGGGAAGCAGAAGTGGTATATCTGTGGGTGAAGGTCCTGTCATCCCAAAGCTGCCTTGGGAGAACAGTAGGATCATGCAGGAAATTTGCTTGAGTTGTTCATATATTTATGCCTGCCTGCTCAAGAACGACCCTGTCTTGGCTGGTCTGATCAAGCACATCAGGGAGTCAAGATGAGACACCAAGGAGCTGTCGTGTAAGTGGTGCAGCTCCCTTCTGCCCAACACAAGATCTGAGTGGCCACAGCTCAAGAGACACCCACTTTGCCTCAGTAACTTTGTGGTCTCCTCTGCTTAGCTACTTAGCAGAGGTCTTTTCTTCAACCCATGTGCCTCCTAGGAGATCTGCAACCTTCCTGTGTGCCTCCTCCTACCAGGGCTCCCTTTGCAGCATCTTTTCCTTCCCTCTTTCTCTGTCAGAAGCTTTGTCTGAGTTGATGAATCCATGCACAGTAGTACGTTATATTCATTTGTCTTGTTCTCCAGTTCATTTATCACGAGTCCTCTGTTGTGGAGAATCCTGATAGAAAGTCCGCTTATTCTCCTGGTTGGCTGAAATGCAGCATTTCAATCAGCTGATTGCTTATTACTGTGACCTTGCTGGAAAATCAGCACCGAGAAGGGGTGGGGAGAGAGGTCTTCTTTTGTCACTCTTCTTGTGTGGAAGAATGATAATAGCATTTTTATTTCTCTCCTACTGCTTGCTCTGAAGATTTTTGCCTTTGCTTTTTTTCTCCCATTACTATTTCCCAATCACTATGTGGGACACAAAGGTCTCCTTTTACCAGTCACCCCCAAACAGTTCATTAGCTGAAAGGCTGGGGGATCCTGCAGCTGTAGGCTGATAGAGGAGTGCATGCATATAATAGACTTCATGGGATCTGCGGAGAGTCCTCAAGCACCTTATTGGTGTCCAGGGGAATGGACTAGGTAAGGATTTCATAGGTGTGCTTGACCAGTGAAGCATTGCAAAGAAGATTTAGAGGTGTGACATAATCCTCTTCACATCTGTCCCTGTCCCCAGGTCCCACAGGGTTGCTCAGCAGGTCCCCAGCTGTTTGGAGTAGGGCATCTGACGCCACACTGCAGGTGGCCATACCAGGCTTGGCAGTGAGAAGGGGACAATTAGTGACATCCTGGGGTGGTGCCGGGGCACCTCTGGGGGCTCCATCCCAACCTACCACCCAGAGCAAGACTGTTGCCAGCACTGGGTCAGGCTGGCTGTGGCTGTGTCTAACCAGGGCTTGAACACTCCAGCAATGGAGATCCCCATGTCTGAAGTCCTGTCCCAGCGCTGCACCACCTGCACGCTATTTAATTGTTTCCTGCTGCCTGACATGACTGTCCAAACCCACAATTTGTGGATATTGCCTCATGTTACATTTTTTGAAAGTGCTGAGAAATGTTTTGGCTCTGTTGTCTTCCTCATTGCCTCTAGTTAACTGTAAGCAGCATTAGATCCCTCCTTAGCCATCTTTGACAGACTAGACAAGCTCTGCTCCCCACACCTTTTCTTGTAGGACATGCCCCAGACCCCTTTTCCCTCTTGACCTGCAGGTCCTAGACTGAATGTTTCCAGCAACGTTCTCACCAACACTGAGCAGACAGACTGATAACTTCACTTGACCTTGCTGCAGTCCTCCTACGTTGTTCTTGGGCATGGTGTAAATGGCCTGATTTTTTCTAGTACAAATGATGCTTGATGGTGGTTTGGTTTGTGTATGTGACAAACATCCCTTGTCACAGTTACACCAAAAACTGTAACAGTCCCTAAAAAGTACCTGCTACTTGTGTGTTTAGGTTTGCACATGCATGCATGGATTTAATCTTAAGTACAGCAATACAGAGGATTGCATTCTTTTAAAAGAAGAACTATTCAATAACACATCTATACACTATAAATGTGGATGCTATTCTTTAATACTTCCCCCTGCATCCACCCTTTCAGCAGCAAAAGTCTTAGCAGAGGAACATGATGCAGCCTGAGCTCTTCTCCATCACCACTCAGAACAAATGGACTCCAGTAGCAAAGCACACCATGGCTTTATCATTCTTTTGACAGGTAATTTTCTCCCCAGTGAATATATCCAAGGCTTTTGCAAACTACTTCTCAGTGTCTGGAAAGAAGTTGTTTCACTCCTGGCAGCAAGGAAGGAGCCTGGCAGTAGCATTGGCTTGTTGCTCTGTCACTCTGAGCCTCACGCTCCTGAAAGCCTGGTGAGATTCTTTATTATCCCCTGATTATGTCATATGTCCTCTCTTGCCTGTTATGACCATCAGGCATGTTATTTATTACAGTGTTTTCCCACCAACCTGTTGTTGTCCTTTATCCAAGGCATTTCACACGCCACTAGGAGATAATATTGTCTCCCAAGAGTTCACAGTAGAAAGGCTCACTCAGCTGCAAACTCAGTTAAGTGTCACCCCTCACTTGCTAGCAAACCCAAAATTCAGATGCAAGAAGGGATGCGATGTGATTGCAGTTGAATGCAAAAAAAAAGCAGATACAGCCTCCACCGCATAGAGAATCAACACCACAGATTGAAACAAGATGATAGAGGCATATTGAAAGGAGGAAATTCAACCAAAGAAATAGGGTAGTGGGTCTAGAGAGAAGCTGTGGAAAGAAGTGGAAATTCCCTTTTGCTCCAGCAGAGAACTTTGGGCTATACCGTCAAATTGAGGATGACAACCTTTCCAGCTCTCACGTGAATATGAATGCAAACAGGCTACCATCACTACAATCCTCTGGGAGGTTTTGAATCATCCAAAAAGATCTTAAAATCCCAACATCCAAGGTCAAGGTAGAGAAGTGGTTCTGTAGGGGCACCTTCAGAGCCATTTGGCTTCAGTAGTGGGCTTATGGTGCACTATCAAAGCAAGAGCTTGAGCATCATCCCTGGGTTTGGCTGCTTGGGAGGAACCCAAACAAGGCAGTTAAAGATAGTGATATTTCTAAGTGAAAGTGGTTTTTGCCTTTGAAAAACTCTTGGTTTTCTCTCTCTCTTTTTTTCCCCACTTTTTTCCTCCCCTGCTCTTCTTGTTTTCAGAGAGACCAATTCTTTGAACCAACACCGTTTGTCACGTGACAGAAGCATAAGGAAGTGTCAGGAATGCACAGGAATGTAGGGTGGGCTGTGAGCAGGGCACAACAGTCCTGATGTGAGCAGCCTTCAGGGGGAAGAGCTCACTCCTGAACTGGTCAAGAGTTATAGAAAAGAACAATGTTGTTTATTGAACACAGTTTGTTTTTCCACTGGGATTTGAGTAAATCCCCTTTGGATTCAGGGTCTGGCATACTGAAAAATCATATTTCCATTGAAGCTGAAATGCTGTAGCTGTGCAGAGTTGGACATGTGTTAGTGGAGCCTGATCCTGCCACTTCCAGGGAGGGACCCCAGGAAACCTGTCCCTTCTGTTGTCACTTTGCTCACCTCTGCATCTCTCTTCAATCAGTCCAGCTGGGTCTGACAGTGTTTGAAAGCTTTCCTCCCTCAGGCCTTTGTGGGTCAATGCCCAAGTCTCAGACCTGCTAGTAATGAGCCTTATAAAGAAATAATGAGCTGGAAAGAGAGGAAGATAGGGAGAAGAGATTCCTCTAGACATTGGGTTTATTATTGTTTGTTTGTTTGTTTTGCAATAGCTGTGATCCAGACTTGCAAATACTGCTTTTCTGGGAGAGATGCTTTACTACTTTATAGCATATTCCACTGGTTCCCTCATTGCACTTTGGAAGAATTAATATTTCTATTAAAACACAGAAGTCCTGTGCAGTTCAAGGGTCTGAATTTCACCATCTGAGCAAAGGCCCTGAGCTGGACGATTCAATACCTGGGATGCTGGTAACAACTCGCTGTTCCACGAACAAGTCAAAGAATGACAAGCGTGGGTTTGGCACCACTCTTCAGGTCCTGGGAAGACAGAGAATAAATGATGGTGGGGAGATCTTGTCTGGTCATTGATCTTCAGGGTTGCAGATAGTATGAGGTCCTACAAGCATCCTGTGATTGTCTATAGATCTATCCTCCTTTGCAACAGCATTATAGAGGTGCTGGTAGTCACCATGCAAGGCTGGGGGAATGTTTCTTTCAGCTGGGAATATTTATTTTGAGACATGATTCTGAACCAGCACCAAGAGAAAAACAAAACCCAAAATCTGCCTGGACAGAGAAAGTGATGTAGTTACCTTGGTTCAGGTGAAATGAAAAATTCTGCTTTACTTCTTACTATTTTAATTTTAATTACTGGGAGGTGAATGTTGCCCTCAGTTTGCTTGAATGCTAACATTAAAAGCTGTAAAGCAAGAAACAGAGAATTAAGAACACTTTGAATCAGGAGGGGTGGAGAAGCCCATGACGTAAGCCACATTTCCTTTATTTTGCTTTTTTTTTAACTTGAAAAAGATGTTATTTCATCTGGGTCATTCCTCCAAACAGACTAATGATGAATTAATTAGGGAGAAACGCTCTGGGACGGACTGTCAGAAAGCTTTCCTCATGGATCAACTCCTGTCTTGAGGATTATCTGGACCATGACCTGGCCCATTCCTGCAGGGTACAAGTTCATGGCACAGTTTTTCCTTCCATGTCACCTACCAGTGAAGATCTGTGTGTTTTGAGGACAAGAACAAACTAGTCTGGCAAAGCCTTCCTATTTCTGTATCATAATGATTCCCAGGGATATAGAGAAGAGTTCAGAGCTAGAGTTATCAGGAATTAGAAAGGTTCCTCACAGACCACAGCTCAGGTAAGACCACAATGCACAGCTTTATGCAGACAGGATTTTACTTGGAGGTGCCCCCAAAATTTCGGGGTCGGGTTTGCCAACCTGTCGTGGATTTCCTGTGTAGAGCTGTTTTCTACTAAGTCTCTTACTGGGACCTCTGATCCTTTTTGCTCTACAGCCCAGCAGAGTTCACCTCCACAACACAGAAATGAGATCCCATCTTGCCTCCCTTCTTATAGACCTGGGAAATGTATCAGGCTCTTTTGTCTCTGGGTTGGCAGCATGGCCCAGAGACATGCATCTGGGTCCGTCTTGTACTACGTGTCTCACCCGAGTTCTTGCTTTATAGTCATTTAGCCAAGAGGTGAGCCCATTTTAGTGTGTTGTGGTTGTAGGGGGATCTGGAATGGCCAGTCTCTTGTTTTCCCACACAAAAGGACTGTGCCTGTCTCCTTTGCTGTGGCAGACTGTGGAGGGAGGAAGGCTGGGCTGTGTTTCCTTGACCAACACAGGGGCAGCTACCGGGGTGTGCACCGTGGAGCTACCTTAGTGATGGAAGGAGCACCAAATGGGGGGAATGATGCTCAAGGGGCCAGCTGAGTGAGAGGCAGTGTGTCCTTCTTTGTAGCTCCCAGCCAAGCTGGGCAAGCTGTGCTGGTGGGTTAGTGGTCTGGAGGAGGCTGGGAAGGGGGGTAGGCTGCGCTGTGGCACTGCTCCTCTGCTCTCTGTACTTCTCTCCCAGGCCTCCCCAAAGCCCCTGCTCTTCAGGACACAGCCTCAGCCCCGTGACCCTGGCCACCTCTGCTCAGTTTGAACAGATCTATTTAAAATGCAGCCAGGATATGGGCTCTGGCTTGTTACAACGCTGTTGCTGGAAATGGAGTCATCACCAGAGACCATTCCCTTTTACAACTTTAGGTATATAGTTTTCCTCTCGATTCAATTTATTTTTATATAGTGTCTCTAATACACTGTCTCTCCAAATGCTTTAGCAGATAGAATTGAAATAATGAGATAACGCTTTGCAGAAGTGTGTGCAGCCGCTCTCCGACGGGCAGCGGGGCAAAGCAATAGATGGAGATGGAGCAGAGAGCACGAGGTGGAGGCAGCGTCACTTGGAAGCAGCAGTAATATAAGCAAACATTCAGGCAGACTATTACACACAGGACTGATGGATGTGTGGAAAAGACTGTAGTCAGGTGCGCTTGAAAAGGAGGAATTAAGAAGCAATTTGAATCGAGGAAAGATGGCTCTAAAGGGTAATGAGTTCAAGGGAGGGATGTTTTCAGACAAATGGATCAAGAGCAGTGAACGCAAACCTTGATTCTGTCAGTTTGTTGGGAATGGAAGTCTTGTTTGCTCCTCCAACACTGCAATATGAAACAGAGCCGGGGCCGGTGCGGGTACCGCGGCTCCGCTCCAGAGAAGTGCTGAAAACGTTGTGTTGCCCTATTGACTTCCCTGGAAATGGCCAGGCGTGAAAAGATGCAAACGCACTTAGCTGGAAATTTCTCTCTGAGCCCGTTTTCGCCAGATAATGCTGATATGCGATGCGCAAAAGGTTTTAGAGGAGAAGAACCGGTCTGAAGGGGAAGCTGTGTTTGAGTCTCATTAACCCACGAGTGAGAGAACAGACTATTTTCATGTTTTTGTTAAAAAAAAAAAAAAAATCAAACCAAAACTATTGGGTGAAAAATGTGAACAAAATTGGAAAGGGAAGTTAATTTCATCCACCGCAATTTACTTTTACTCAGTGGGGAAGTGCAGTATGAGAAATTTCAGGACTTTTTGTTTTCATTACAGTTTGGACTGGCAAGAAAAATGAAATCATGGGTTTTCCTGTAAAAGGGACAATCCTGTCACCACTCAGCCCCAGTGAGTGACAGCAGAAAAGTTGAAAAGCTTTCTTGGACTGGGATTTCTGGGACTAACCAGTGATGACTGAACCCGAGGGTAGTTTCACTGGGACTTCTTAAGGAACAAATCTTGAGTGACAGGGAAAGCTGCAGGCAGACAGAGGCTGCTAGTCAGAGATCAGACGAGAGGATGGAGCAAGCACACGATACTCTGTGGGGCCAAACGGTTTTGAGTTGCACCTGGAAAAGAGCTGGGAGTTGGGATGTGTGATGAACACAGCACAGCTTGCACAGGGACGGCCTGTACCTTGCAGCAGTGCTGATGCACGTAGATGCATAAGCTTGAAGAATTAAACTATTAGTGAGGTTACCCATGATGAACGACTCTGTTGATGAATTACCTGCGGAGCCCCTGCTTTCCAATGTGCTTGCGATGGCTCCCTTCCCAACACCTCCTCTATTTCATGGGGCCAAGCTGTCTTTTCTTGATACTCAGTGGCTCCCACCAACATCACGGTGATCTTTGCATGGAAGCTGCTCACATGGTCCTGTGTCTGCTCCATCTGGAGGAGGCTGTAGATCCCCCAAGCCTGAGCTGTTCAGAAGGTTAGGGATTTGGCTGGCCAGGGAGAGCAGTGACGATGGAGAGAGGGATGGATGACCCAGGGTGCTGCCTGGCTAAGCTCTGCTGCTGCAGCATCTCCATGGGCATGATGAGTGTCAGGAGTCCACCAGCTTAGCACGGCAGGGAGCAAACCACTACCAGGGGTTATAACTGGCAGCTGTCTTGAATATTTTGACAGAGCAGTTGGCAAACACCAGGGCAAAAGTTGTGAGTGAGAAGGTAAGGATTTCTTCTCTCCCCTGGTCTTGAGGGAGCAGAGCTCAGGAGGGTTCCTGGTTTGTTTTTCTCCTTTTCCAGAACTGCCACTAGAAGCTCAGTGAATATCTTGTATTTGCTCTGAATGTGTCAATGTTTCAGGTGATGTGAAAATGTAACGGACATCTCAGGCATGAGAAAACCCAGTCTGGATCCCCATTTCTAAGCGATTGTCAAACCTTGGAATAGCTTCATCCTTGTAGAGGATGGTTGGTGGCTCTGAGAGCTGAGCCAACCTAGGAGTGTTCCAGACTAGGGTCCTGATTTGGACTTAAAAGAAAAGGTATAGAAATGTGAATTTTGATTATGCTGCATTTAATGAGTTTTGAAAAGATTTGGAGCTGAATAAAAAGTAACAAAAAGCCAGGGAGATGAATGACCCTTATATTCAATTCAATTGGCTTTTGTGCAATTTGTTGCATAGTGAAGCCTCGTTAATACATTTTGTAGGTGGTTGGGTCATTTGTCATCAGAATCGCACTTTATGAAGAGCAACTTTCCTCCTTCTTCAGTTATTTTACTCTGAAATGAGGTTCCCTAGGCCTTGTCTGCTGGCAGGACCTGAACTGGTTTCAGCAGAGCCTAATGGTTTTATGGCAGAGAAGGGTCTGGCCTGTTATTTTCTAGATATTTATAAGTTATCCTTATATAATATGGTTAATATCAGTTAATATCTCAAGTATATGTAGCTGTAGCCCTCATACATAAGAAAGAACCCAGCCTTGTATTGTAGTTAATAATACTTATTGTTTCCATTTTTTTTTTTTTCTTAAGAGCCTTCCTTTTCCAGAGGCAAGAGAGGACACAAAAAGAAATAGAAAAAGCTTATTTCGTTTGCATTTTCCTAATTTGCTTTCCCTTGGCTCAGGCATGTGCTGCCCATAAGCTATTAAAACTCTTTCTCTGGGGTTGTTTTCCCCCCTCCCTTCCCCATCTGATATTCACAACTTCATTCCGCCTGGATCAATGACTGCAAATTTGCTTTATGACAACTTGAACAAACCCATGATGGATCAGAAAGGACCTCAAAGCAGGCTGAAGCCTACTCAAGTCAAGAGCACCAGACACGTTTGTTAAAGACCTCATTGGCCTCTGATCCTTGGGTTGCTGTGGTATCGATTTTTAGGGTCCGAGCTCAATTGTGCTGGAAGTCGAGTCCTACGGAGTCACATGCTCGTGGGGGAGACGGGAGCTTTATAATGGGAACGGATCGATGGGGAATGATTTAGCGCGGAGGGACCCGGAGGCTTGGCAGGGAAGTTAAGCAGTAATCGAGTTTTGGGCTCCGA
>NW_008606445.1:0-32528 GCF_000691845.1 Merops nubicus
AACAGTCTCGTCTGTTACACTGGCCAACCATCATGTATACACAGCAAAAGCATGAAGAAATCACCTATGAAATTACATTCAATAAAGGTTTTCAAAAATGAAAAAACATTATTTCTCAAATACTTCATAGTTTGGGTATTTAGATCTTGCTTTTTCTTTTCCCTGAGTTTGAATTATTGAAAAATTCGGTGTAAACAGTTACAATGAAACTCACAGAGTCAGTATTTAACTCTATATTCAAGGTAGTGGTTCTTGAGGTGAAGGAGACTTTTCCTCACACTGGTTCACACAAAACATCTATTTACTTTCACTTTAACAAATAACGCTCACAATACAATGAAAAAAAAAGCCCTCAAATTAATTTTGTATATCATTATGAAAGCTTCACTCCTTCCCAAGATTTGTCTAGAAGAGATAAAATACATCATTTGTAGCATCCAGAATTTCATTGATAAAACTAAAATGCAACAATGGTCAATTTTTTTAAGTTCACATGCAGAACATTGCAGAAACTTGGCTCGTGAAAAGACATGGGGCCCATCCCAGAAATTAAATTCATTATTAATGCAGCAGAAGACCCTACAACCAGGAGACACTGACCTTAATTCATTACTGTGCACAGAAGATAATTTTTTGGTGGAAGTTACAAATTTTTTTCAGTAACATGATTTGAAAAATGAAAAATCCCAGGGAAAACTCTGTATGTTTATTAAGAGTGATCTGTTTTGGATAGCTGGGTGAATCAGGTTTGAAAGGAAGTGACAAGTTTTGAACACGAAAAATGAAGTAGCACACAAATATGTATCTCCATACTTAATTTTTATTTACCATACTTGTACAATTACTGTTGTCCCAAAAGCTGTTGTCCTCATCCAATTGCTTGGAAAAGTATCCCAGTAGTCTCTTCCAGCTTCCCAATTTTTGTGTCAGCACTCCAAATGCTACTTGTTGCCTTTCATGTACATATAATTGGAAGGGTTTTCTCAAATTCAGGAGCCCCAAGGCAGGGGCTTCCATCGATTTTCTTTTAATTTCATTGAAAGTTTTATAGCATTCTGCTGTACAATATTTTAAGGATTAGTCCGAAATTAGGGGTCCATGGTTGACACAACCCAGACATTCCTAAAAATCCCTTTAGTTGTTTCTTTGATGTAGGTACAGCAATTCTGCAAATGGCTTCCTTTCTTTAAGTATCTAATTCTCTTTGTCCTTTTGTGACTACAAAGCCGATATATTAGACACTCACTTTTTCTATCTGTACCTTCTTTTTAGAAACTCGGTAACCTGCTAAATCCAGAAAATTAAGCAAGTTAATTGTGGCTTCCAAACACTCCTCATAAATATCAGAAGCAATCAACAAATCTTCTACATACTGTAACAGTGTTATGGTGTTATAATCACTGTGCCAATGCTCTAATTCCTTTACCAGTGCATTATCCAACAATGTGGGCCTGTTTTTGAACACCTGGGAAAGGACAGCCCAACAGAGTTGCATCTTCCATTCTGTAGTTGGGTCTTCCCATTCAAAAGCAAAATTAGTCTGACTCTCTTCATCCACAGGTATGCAAAAGAAAGCATCTTTCTAGTTAAGCACTGTAACATAGTGTTACTGTCAGAAATTTAGGTGAGGAGAGTGTGTGGATTTGGAAACACAGGATGCATATCTACAGTTCTTGTGTTAACCTCCTGTAAATCTTGTGCCGATATATATATATTCCTGAGAGTAAGGTTTCTTTACTGGCAAAATTGGAATATTAAATTCCGATTGGCATTCCCTTAATTGTCCATGCTCTAAAAAAGAATTTATTACAGGTTCTGGTCCCATTCAAGCTTCTAATTTGGCAGGATATTGTTTCTTTCTTACTAGTTTAACTCAGTCTTTACTGGAGTTGTGTTCTTGACTTGTCCTGATATTCCAGATGACCACACCAGGGGTATTACTGTAGCTAATACCTTGTCTGCAATATCACCTCCTTTGGCAGGACTTTTCCAGTTAACAAGCATATCTGGGCTTTCCACACATTCTCTGGGGGAATATTTAACTGAACAGCATCTTCAGAGAAGGTTAATTGTGCATTTAATTTACAGAGTAAATCTTGTCCTAGTAATGTTAAAGGGTATTCTGACATATATATCCATCAGAGGAATTCGTGTGCCAATTTAGCATCCCCCATTGAGAGTTCCATAGGCTGTAAAAATGGCCTCAAAGTTTCTTTCCCTCTAGCACCAACAACACATATCTAAGTTTTGCTTAAAGATCTCTTACAACTAATTATAGAATGGGTGTCCCCACTATCAATCAAAAAGCCTTTTGTTTCATTCCCCAGCTTAACTGGAACCAGAAGATCAATTGGAGAAACTTTAAGAGACTCCTCTGGTCCCCTTCAGACAAATCAAAACTCTGCCACTACCCCAATCGTTTCTTTCTCTTGGCTATTCCAAAGCATGAACAATCTCTCTTCAAGTGACCCTCCTGTTTGCAACAGGCACATTGATTCATTTTTAGAACAATTTCAGAGTGGCTTCTGCTGCTACCTCTGAGACCCCTACCTCTACCTCTGAATCCCAGTAGACTTTCTCTGCACCTTCACTCCCTCCCTCCTCTCTCCTGCCCTCTTATGTTACCTTGTCTGTCTGCAGTCACTGGAGGTAGAGGAGCAGCTTACAGTTTCATTTCCTACTGTGTATACCTTATGAAAAATTTCCATAGACATTCCTCCAGCTCCATTTACTTTCTGTAGCTTTTCTTTCAGTCCACTTACTGACTAGGATCCTCCTGTCTATTCCTTTTTTTTTTCTTTTCCCTCTGCTCTTTTGCCTTATCTAACGCTCTTCTCCTTTCCTCTGCAGTAAAATAAGTTGTTTAGCAGAGCCTGCATGTCCCCAGTTAGGGTGTGAGTCAGCATATTTTCTAAAAGTTGATACATTCTTCAAGATTCACCTGGTAGAAACCAGCAAACTGTTTTCAATCTAACAAATCTGAAGCAGTTAAAGAGACATGCACAAAGACTGGCACTGTCCATGCCAACAGCCTGTCTCAGCAGTGCCAGTATCTGTGGCTGAGAATGCCCTCTAGTTCCACTGGAAATAGGGCTAAAATCCTCATTTATTATTTCTCCTTTTTGCTGATCTCTTTCTGAATCTTCCTGGCTTTCTTTCACTTTGGTCTCAGGATTACACGGGGGAGGGGAAAAAGGGACTAGCAACTATATTCTCGTGTTCACCACTCACACAACATAGAGATACATGTTTCTTTTCCGCTTCTTCTTTTTCCTCAATACATGACATTAACATATCTTCTTGTAACCCACATTTTTCTTAATATTAGGGTTCCTATACAAGGCCACAAGGTCATCAAAATAAGGGACTTCAGTGCATTTTTTCCATTCTACAACAAAATAACGTTACTTGCAATATAGTAATATAATTTTTTTAAAAATCTATTCTATAGTCATATTTCCCCACAATCCAATTTATAAATCAACCACCATTGATTACAATATTTTAATTTATCCTTAGTCATGGGGTCCCCTGCAAATTCTTTTTGATGCATCCTACGGGAGAGCAAAGAGTCTCTTTGGTAGTAGTGGAGCCCATCTCAGTGCTGAAAATCTCCTAACCTAATGTTTCATGCACAAAAGTTGCACATACAATATGAACACAAAACCATGCACCATGCCCACAATCAAATACAACGTGTGCACAAGAAATTTACAGAAACAAAACCGTGGAGAATACAACTCTGACTGCGTTCTTGATAGCTCCCACCTCTCCCCCCTCCCCTTTTCCCCATGAAATATCTCTTTCAAGTAGCATTGGACCTTTCTGTCACCTACTGCTCAACTGCAGAAGACAAGCCAATAGGAGTCCCTGATAATAAAGACCAGTGCATGTTGTAATCCAGTCAGACTGCTACTCCTCAACAGGTATGGCAAGACGATGTGAGCAAGGACATCAGCGCAGTCCCATCTAGATCACCCAGAAACTGTTGTCCCTAAAGTGGGGTCTTTTACCTGGTGCGCCGTACGCCAGTATACACACAGAACAGAGGTATTTTATTTAGTTTGTGTTTGCACATAGATGGATGCTAAGTGGTAATTCCACAAAGACAGCATCCAACATCCTTTATCACCAGTTATTTATACACAAAGTTTTAATTATTCAGGTTTCTAATACATATGCATTGTTATTCACCTATAGGATTAGTTAGATTATCTTCACTTGCTCTGTAAATTACTAAGTATGCTCTGTCCCTTGTTCTTTTGAGGAGGTGGTATATTTTGGGTCAGATGGTCCGTGAATCCACTGTCATGATCTCCCTCTGCTGCATTTACATTTCCCCCAGTTATTGAAGAATTTTTCTGACTTCATGGAGTTTTTTTTTGCAGTCCCCGACCTCCTCCTTCCCACCACCAGACCATGTTTCACAAGGCCATGGTAACGCTTTTACTTTGTTGATTTGCTAATTGGAGAAATTCATTGCCTTCTGTATAATACTACTGCTTCAGTTTAGTGGTGGATAAGTAACTTGCCAAGAAAAGTCATACCCTTCAATTTATTCTTGTGTAATACTCCTATGTATTCCTGTATCATTCAAACACTATTCAAGTTCATAGAGATTAATATCTCATCCCTGGTACTTCCTGTAAATAGCAAGTTCCCCCAGTGTATTTAAGAATTCAGATAGATTCTAAGTGGAAGCTTTTGGTAGCCTTGGTAGTGTCAGAATTGCAGGTATAATACGTGAATGTGCAAACGCAACTTTCATAGCTCATAATGGCTGAAAAGCAAGACTGTTGAAATTACAAAACTCTTAACTCAAAATGGCAAATTTTTGTTTTAATATTGCCATGAAAGTTATTTAATTTTAGAGAAAAATATATTTATAGTGTACAAAAATAACTTTATTTTTTGGTATTTATTACATAATATTTGTAACATAAATATTCTCTTTTTGTTGCTTGGTCAGTCTTGGCAAAAAAAAAAAAATGCTCATCCTGCATGGATGAGCAGAGACCTTCTGAAGTAAATCTCATAGAAGAAAGAAGTGTATAGCTCATGTAAGAAGGGACTTGTCACTTAGAAGAATTATACAGAAAATGTCAGAACATGCAGGAAGGCAGTAAGAAAGGCCAAAACCCTCTTAGAACTCAAGCTAGCAAAGGAAGTAAAAGAGAACAAAAAGGACTTCTTCAAAAGTATCAGTAGTAAAAGGAAGAAGAGGAGAAGTGTGGGCCCACTGCTGCATGAGGCACAGCCCTGATCATTGACATTGAGGGTGCAGAGGAGGCATGTGTTGGTGTGGGTGGCACTAAGCAGCACGGAGTTCCCAGGCAGGTGCAAAGACGGAACTTTATTTACAAAAAACCCAGCCTTTTTATGCTGCTAGTCGACCATTAGTTTACATACTTTTTAGGCACAACAAATTCATTTTAACCAACCACCAAACGCCACGGTGCAAACACACAGCATGCCTCGCTTCCTCTATTCCAGCTGAGTCACTCTCCCAGAGCCCTGCTCTGCTTAGCCTGAGTTACAGATGGGAGCCGTGATTTTACCAGGCCTTCCCTTACAAAGCTGTACCTATCGGCTACAGAGGCAGAGCTGCTGAATGCCACCTTTGCATCAGTCTTTAACCCCGAGGCCAGGCCTTGTGAGCTCCACACCCTAGATGTAGGAGAGTAAGCCTGGAGGCAGGAAGACTCTCTGCTAGTCAATGGAGACTGGGTCAGTGATCAGTTAAGGAAACTGAATATACAGAACTCCATGGGCCCTGGTGAGATGCATCTAAGAGTACTGAGAGAACTGGCTGATATTGTCACTCTACCACTCTCCATCATTTTTGCTAGATCGTGGCAAATGGGAGAGGAGCCTGAGGACTGGAGGAAAGCCAATGTCACTCCAGTCTTCAAAAAGGGCAAGAAAGAAGATCATGATATAATCTGTCTCCTGTGTCTGTTTAAATATTTTTAAAATATGTTGGTTTGAATGGATCTGGCCAGTTTCCTGGCCTGGCACAACATTTCTATGTAAGGTTAAATTTCTTATCAGATAAAATACTATTTTCTACCTGATGATTTGAAATTAATATTTTTCAACATACATATGTCCATGCTTCATTTATTGCTAAATGGCAATAAATGAAGCTTGAATAAGTCTTTTTCAGTTAGACAGCCTAGGTGTTATATGCCCTTCCATTTTCCTCCATGACAAACAGAAATCACCAACTGCATTATAAGTAAAAGCAATTTAAAGTGATCAATGTTACAATTCACAATGTAAAAAGTTGTCAATTAGTTTATGTATCTTCTGTAATGGTTAACCCTTGAGTATACAGGAATACAGCGTTTCATAACAAAGATAAGAAAATATATCGCTCTGTCACTCACTGGAAATGTTTAAATAATTGCACTATCTTAAATACCACTTTGACAAAATGTAGTATTCACCTGACATTTATTCTATTACTGTTTCATGGCCATTTTTTTACAGACTGGTTTTAAAATGTGCATTTATAGGATCAGAATTTTCCTTTTTAAAGCAGACAAGTACGATAGGAATACCAGCCTCCTACACCTCTGTAGTTTCTTGGTGATGCTTGCCCAATAAAAGAAAACGTTAAGTAAATACTCTGTCTTATGCTGACACACAGTAGACCTTAGGAGGAAAACATAGCTGCTTTCTTTAGTCTCTGGTTACCAGAAGATGAAACGTAGGCATAGTTTGGCCTAGTCTCTCTTACTACCCTTTCCCTAAGGGGTCACACTTTCTTTTCCATTGCTATCCCCTTCCCACAAAGCAACGTTACGAAAACACATTTTTAAAATGTCCATCTTAAGCTCTAGAAGCATTTCTCTAGGCAAGCTTGCTCCAGGCAAGCTTGCTCCTTGCCTCTGTTATTAGAATAAATAGAACCAAGAAAATATAAACCTTAGCCTTGGCTATTTTATAAGTTTGGGTGCCTTTCAAAATCTTCCGTCCTTACTCAGCTCTCTCAGCTTCAGAAAGAAGCCAGTAACTATCTGACTTACTTGATCCATCTCTAAGAGTGAATCAATAACAGTCTCCTTTTGCAGTTTCTTACATTATTGTTGTAAGAGGCAAAGGAAAGACAAAGAGAGCTACCTAAGGTCCCTTTGGATGTGCTAGCTCCAGTGATAGAAACAACACATCTGCATCAACCTTGTGCTATCGTGTGTGTCCAGGCTAATTTGCCTTTGTTGAGAAGCAAAGATAGATGGGGCTTGGGTTCCAAGCCAGCATTGTTTGACAGTAAAAAAAAAAATATCTACACACATGTGGAAATACAGAACTGGTTATAGTTACCCTGGAAATCCCTACTACATTTTATACCCTCTCTTGCTTTCAGACACTAACAATGAGACATAATGGGAAAAGAAACAGGATGCTAAACCCCACATCCTTAAATCTATACAGCCAACAAATAATATATTATCAGATAATTTGTTATTTCAGGAATCTCAGTATTAGTGGGAGAGTACACTCTGCTTTTTACACTATTCTTCATCCCAGAGATTAATTAATCTGTAAATATTTCTGATTCAGGGAGCACTGCAGTGAATGATACTTTACCATAGTGATGATAAATGCTGCTTTTTTGATGCTGCCCACTCTGTAGACTCAGAAAAAAGGAAAATAAAAAAAAAAAAAAGAAAAAGAAAACCTTCATAACAATTCAACTGAGAAATCTCATACTTTAAATGAAAATATTTCCTACTCTTCTTGACATAAGAACTAGTGCACCAACTGAGAGAGAGAGAGAAATTACAGCTTTCTAGGTCCTTATAATGTTACTAAAGAAAACAATCATATTGTCAAGTACTGTGCTTGTCTCTTTATGAAAGACAAGGGTCTGAACTCTGCTTTCAGAAACATGATCAATGGTGAGAGCCCAAAGTGATCTGTGAGCAGCCCAAAGCTCAAATGGGATGTAACATGGAATTTCTGTTCTATGAGAATTTTAACATTTTTAGCCATCATATGAACCAGAAAAAAAAATATATTCCCCCTAGGAGGAAAGGTTCCTGAAATAATATCTCTGCTTTACCAGACCAAACAACATTTTGCAAAATTGGCTAAGTTTGTCAGTTTTCCACCCAACCAGTGGGAACTAAGATAAAGCTGACTAAAAGTTTTTAAAAGTCCACATGAAAACAATTTTGTGTTTGACATAGTGGGCATCTTTAGAGAGGGAAGGGGAGGAAAAGGGCGGGTAGGAGCTTTTGGACTGAGAAAGTGTGCAGGTATCCCTGAGGAGAAAGAGCTTTTGGCAGCTACAAAACATCCTTTCAGATTAATGTTCAAGAGGTACTTAGAGAAGGTACAGTGAAATCACACAACCTTTAAAATTTTCAGTCCATTTAACAAAGTGCTTCCAGTTTCCATTTTATATCAGGTGAAACAATGAAAATTGAACAAAATATTAAGCTCTACCGTGAGCTTTTTATTAATATCTCTATTCAGAGCAGAGCACATTAAATAAAGGAGTTAGAAGAATGAAAAGCTATGTAGAGACATTGGCTTTCAGCAGTTCTCACTAGCTTGATTATTTTTCTTTTCTGAACACAGATTCAAGATGCTGATGGACATTAAGAAAACAAGTTTTTATCTTCATCTTTCCAATTTTCTCATCTTAATAAAAATCCTACACCTCCTGAATGTGTGTCAGTTCCTTTTTTATGACGAATGTCTTTTTATCCCATAATACAGTATAGCTGTGTGGCTGTTTTCATAAAAAGGTCAAGTAGAATAAAACCAAGGAAAATACAGAAGGGCTAGTGAGGGCTCTAAGGGTGGAGGAATCACTGTGGATCTGATTCTGCTGGGAGAGGGGACAAAAAGTCCCCATGTGCCATAACACTTCATTTTTCTTTTTCTCCAGTAGTCTGGGTCTCAGTCTGTGGGTTTATTGCAGCAGAAAGCATGCTTAATTTGTCAATAAACCTGGTGGTACTTTGTAGCCAGGATGTGGCCCATGAGCCAATCATCTGACCTGAAGGAATAAACTGTCTGGTGGTGTGAATCAGCACTGCTTCAATGGAGCTATGCTATCTCTACGATTCAGCATTTTCTCATGAGAAAATATTTGAGCTGTGTGTGAAATTTCAACTATATAAAACAAGGACAATGTTTTTGGCTTTTCAAAAGAATAGCAAAAATAGCATCACTGATGGTCCCAGAAAGACTACATTCAAACAAGAGGCCTGACTATATGACTTAGCTATTCCTCATCTCATGAAAGTACAAGTCCTGGGCAAATGTTGATCTGTCTCCTTATCCACAGTCTAATTTCAATAAAAAAGAAGTCCAGGTATGGAAGATTAAGGTAGATGTGGCATACAGACTAGTCAGCTCCCTAGTATGGATAAGTAGAGGGCATCAGAAAATTGATTAATAGGGAAAATCTTGCCAATGGCTTAGATTTATCCTTAGTGGACCTGTTCTCTCATAAAGAAACATGCAGACTTACTGCCCTGCACATTGGGTGTATTAGATGGGCCAAGACATTGTAATGAGACACTAATGTACTATCTGCTGAGTTTTACTTGTCATAACAACCTCAAACTACTTGTGGGTTTGTTCTTGTTTGCTCTTCATTTGTCAATTAAAGTTACAAAATCAAAGCAATGCTTGGTCTGACCAGGTATCTTCAGCCAATTATTCATGATCTATAGAAGGCTGCATAGAGTCAGGAGAAAACAACAACACAAATAAAGGAACAAAGACATATCTGGAGACAGAAAGTGTATCCAACTGCTAAAATCCAAGACACTGCAATAAAACATACCCACAGAATAAACCAGTAGATTATGAAGCAACTAAGGGGCTTTTTTAAAACCTTTTCTTTTCTTCTGTGAAGGAACAAAGCCTAATCAGGAAGATAAAGCTATTTTCTCCAATCAGTGATACATACATGCTAGCACAGTGAAACAAGACAAATGACATGTACAAACTCCTGAACTAATTAGACAGTAGTGCAATTTCTGAAAACAGCATATATGTTATTTTAAGTCCTCAGTGCAGGTTCAGAGTTAACATGCACACAACATGAACATGTGCATATACAAATGCAGAAAAAATAAATTAGCAAGTTTTTTGAAATGAGATTTTTTATTTCTGAAAACACACTGTCTGCATTTGCATACTAATGGGTTTGATCCAGATAACTGGTTACAGTTTACTTTTATACCAGTAGAGCATTGCTGGTTTAAGGAGAGGAAACTGGAACAACAGAGAACTTCTCTACATAATAGCTGGCTTTGCTCAGTATGAAATGTTTTCTCCATATAAACCACCCTGCATTTTAAAATCTACACTAAAAATCTCAGGAAATATTTTTTCACAAATTTTTGGTTTCTGTTCTTCAGTCTGTGGTTAATATTGTAGAAGAATTTACTTGAAGACCAGCTGTTTCTGAGAACTGAACATAACACTCTCCTTTTCTTTCTTGGACACATTTTACAGCAGTTTCATGGGCTAAGCACAATAAAGACTCATTCTTCACTGTTCTTCAAAGTCACTGCAAATAATAAGAATCATAAATACAATCATATGTATAACAGTAACTGTGGTGTCTTGCTGAAGCATCTGTCAATAAACATATTTCTAAGGTTTAAAGCCTATTCAAAAGATAAATGCTGAAAAAAATCCCATATTTGCCAGTTTAGATAGTAATTCAATTTTCTGAATCTCCCTCTGGCACTTATGGAGTCCATTTTGAGTCTCTCCAGTTAAAATTTACTCCTTTTTATATCACTACCAAAATGACCAAACCTAGAGGAAAAGCTCTTAGTTCTACAGAGGATAAGGAAGCTCATATCATATCTGACTCTTCATGATGGGACTCTATGCTCAAACCGATCTAATTTTCTCAGATATAGCAAGAAGGAAAATACATCAGAATCAGAGCTAAGAAGCTTCTGGCATCATTGGAAAAGAGGAAAGTATGAAAGGGGAAAAAAAAGTATGTATTTATTTATCTATTCATATAGACTGACATTTCAGAAGAATGTAATGCTAATGGGAAACATTTAGCAAAGAAAATACTCTGCCTTTTTAAAAGAACTGGGAGGAAGTGAAGAGGGTTTTAATAGTGCTTAGGTCTAGAGTTTCTTTTTTAAACTTTGCATTCTTAAGGGAAATTTCTGGAACTGACTATGGAGAGTTCATTTGGAAATTTATTTTTTTTTTAATATTCCATGATAATTAACCAAAAAAGGTTAAAAAACATTTATAGTGTCAGATGGTATTCATTTGAATGGGAACACACTGCTGCCCATGAGCAGTACTATGTATGTTACATGCACTTCTCTCATTACATCCACACTGCCAGGATTTTTTCATTGGGGAAGGTCACCAGGCTGGACAGGAAGGAATTTGCATGGGTAAATCAGAGCTGACTGTTAATAATTATGTCAATATGTCCTTCAGATGTTTGGAAATTATTTCTGTGAAAGTGTGCTTTATGATCTTTCCAGAAACTTAGGTGAGGCTCTCAGTCCTTCTTGATTTCACCCAGAGTGTCAGAGCAATGCTTATATATACATCTTTGCTGGTCCTTGTTTCCACCTCTTATATCCTCCCATTTTCCTCTTGAATTCAGAGGCCTGTGCCAAAATTCTTAGTGTTCCTCCACAATAGGGTGATTTGTTCCTAACTTTCAAATAAGTTTTTCTCAAAAAAACAAACAGCTCTCCTGGGTAGTTGTCCCATTGGTCAGCTTCCCCCAGGGGTTCTGTCTAACAGCTTCCAGAATAGCTCAGAGTCTAATACCCCACATCTCAGACCTCTAACTCTGCTATTACTCTGGCAGTTTTCTTCTGGGTCCCGAACTCCACCATTTTCTGGTTGCTGCAGGCCACCCTGACATCTGTGACCACATTTGTCATTTTTCTTTGTAAGAACTAAGCAGAGAGTGTTACTACTGCTTTCTTTAGCATAGCTTCTGATTTTCATTAGGAAATTGTCACCAACACAATTTACAAACTTCTTGGATTGCTGCACAAAGCCATGCTGAACTCAAAAGATATTGTTATTTCTTTTTAAAAGATTTTTCTTAGCTTTTAAAATAAATGTTTCAGCTCTACAGTACAATCTGGAAAACACAAGTCATCCACAGTCATCCACAATGCAGGATACAAGTAAAGTGAGGAAAGTGGAAAAGAAGAGATCCTTTAAGCTTTTGAAATGTGTTATTGGAAAATGTCATGCCATTGCTAAAGGAATTTTTTTTTTTTAAACTAGCTGCACTTAACAGTGTTCTAGCTACAAATCAAGGAAATTAGTTCCTAATTACCAGCCACAGTGTAAAAAAAGAGCAACACCATTAATATCAATGGGATAATATTGACATTAATATTATATACAAGAGATGAGAAACAAATCTCAAGTGTTCTCATAAATCTCAGATAGTTCTCATAAACCAAAGTATATTTTCAGAGACTGTTTCCTTTATTCTAGATATTCAACAGTAGAAGCCTGAATAAATGAACCTGGATGGGTTATTAAGTGGGAATGTTTAGAATTATCAAATGTCATGTGTTATTATTGCTCTTAGCTGCTCTATCTTGTTCCCTTGCTTTACTCCAATGTCTTATGTTGAATGAAAAGGAAAGCTAAAGAGATATTATTAAGCTTATTTGATGCTTATAAAAAAGATAATAAATATTTGGGTTTTATACATTTTACATTGCAAAAAGAACTATTAATATGTAGAAAACAGTGGATTTAAAATTATTGGTTTCCTTTCCAGATACTATTAATACATGACATTATATTAATTCTCATAGTAATCAGATATTACAGCAAGCAACATAATTCTACTAAGATGGAACTGTCAAAAGTCCAAGGATCTCCTTCACAGAGTCCAGAAATTATCTATGAAAAATAGTAGTTCAGCTTCTTGACTTGTCAGTTATGGCATGCTAGATGTAGTAAATCTTATTAAGGGGTATTAAATATAAATATATACATATATGTGTGTTTGTGTTCAGCCAAACCCACAGGCGGCTTTTATGTACAACTGTTCAGGTAGAATAGCTTACAAGTGGTTTCACTGAATTTGATCGTGGTACTGCCAGAAACAGGACACTAAAGTATAACTTTGAAGACCTTATCATATAAAGTATAAGTTTAAAGACCTAAACATAGAATCACTATGGTTGCAAAGGATCTCTGGAATTATCAGTCCAACCTTCCTCCAAGCATTTCCACTAGACCAGAGCCTCAAGCGCTACATCCATTTTTTTAACACCTCCAGGGATGGTGACTCCACCACCTCCCTGGGCAGCCTGTTCCAGTGCCTAACCACTCTCTCAGTGAAGAAATTCATCCTAATATCCAATCGAAACCTCCCCTGGAGCAACTTGAGGACATTTCCTCTCATCCTTTCATTAGTAATTTGGGAGACCAACACCAGCCTCACTATAAGCTCCTTTTAGGAAGTGCATGTTTTGCATAAATGCAAGCAAAATACAGACGTATTTTCAAAACCCACTATGAATCTGCTTTCAGATGCCCAAATGTAGTAAGTCACCAGGCATAAACTGCCACACTTTGTTTGCTATGAGTCATTTTCACCAACTAACTCTCTGCTTGAGACGTGGTCTTCTGTTATCAGCGTATATTTTCATTCATATTGAGCTTTGCCATCCAGGGTACATTTGCCCAGTAGGTCTCTGCATGAAGTTGTAAACCTTTGCAAAACTCCAGGGAATTCAGATTTCTTCAAAACAGTGCAGCTAGGAGGAAGATCACCAGCTGTCCTCACTGCATACCTTGAGGTTCAGGACATCAATCTTTGTTTTCAAAGAATTAAACAGCTTCATAGCTGGATATCCAGAAAATTCATCTAAAGTTTTAGGAACCTGATTGTGACTTCTAACTCCCAAGCATTACACAGCTTACAGTGCAAAAAGCTTGCTGGAGTGAAGAGGCTGCTTTAAACAGAATCCTGTGCATAAAAGTCACTACTCTGCTCCAAGAGGAAAGGACAATCCTTCTACCACTTCTTCATTAACAAAAATTCAAACAAAGAGAATGTAAATTTTTCAAACCACGTCCTAGCTCCTACTTTTCTACTACACATTTCTCTTCGCAGAGAAAGCAAGAACAAGCTACATACAATGTTAATGTTAACTTTATTAATAATTGCAGTATACATGAAGAGTCAAAGTATAAAGCTCAGAGTACTGAGAACAGGAGAGGACACACTTTCCTAAACTATCTCTAACCGTCTCTAATATAAAGTGAAAATCAAACAATAAAAAAAATATTTGAAGAAAAAACTTTAAGCTGTATCATAAAGGTTAAAACAGACCCACAGGCAGAACTTGAAAGAGATTACATACTTTGATTTTATGTTTGGAACAGGAAGAACAATGGCTATTAGTAGTATTTTCATCCTATTTTTTTTGCAGAATCTATATTTCTAGAAAGGAAAGAGCTGTTAACTCTTGTTAGTGGTACTTCCCTGTTTGTTTGTTTTTTTTTTTTTTCACCTTGCAAAAATGGTTCTTTTTCACGCTGTAAGGCAGAGCGAGAGAAGAGGGGGAAAAAAAAGCACATGAGCTCATATGGTGTGGTAGTGTACAGGCTCATATGGATTGGAAACTGCCAGACAGATACTTCCTTAATGGGCTGAAAATTGTGTGAAGGCATCTTTTCACAGCAAGAGTCCAAACCATTTGGAACAGGAACTAAAAGCAAGTTGCCAGCCAGGAGTACAGTTTCAGAGCCACAGAGCGGTGGCATAGCCCTACAAAGAGTCACCAGTTTCTAGTGCATCTGAAGCTTGGCAAAGGGGTTGATTCATCTCCCCAAGCTCAGAGAAATTAGGCTTTTTAGTTGTGCAAATAAGCAGGTTGCTCTCTTCTGTGAGTGATAAGAGCAAAGCTTAATTTTGTGCACACATGGGGAATTTTCGATTAGTCCTAGCCTGAGATCCTGTAGAAGTGATAAAGGATACCATCTGCTTCAAAGGCAGTCTCTTATCCAAAACAGATTACAGCAATAAAGACCACAGAACTACTGACAACAAAACAGCAGTGAAGGAAAAGAAAAAAAAGTTCTCCTAAAGAAAGTGTTAGAATGCTTTAAGAATATTATAGAATATAACTGGTCACTTCAGTAACATATTAGTCAACAGATCAAAAAATTTATAAAGTAGTAAAAGATTCCATTGTTGATATACTTTTGTATCCTTTGAAGGGAAGAGATATGGTAGTTGCATTTCACAGATTTGTTGAGAATAGGTCCACACATTGTTTGCTGCTATGAAGGCCTACCTGCACACCGTCCACATGCTCTAACTCTCCCAGATAAGGTCAGACAAAGAATACTGTTGCACCAAGGCAGAAGAATATAAATACTATCAAGAAAATTCTCAGGGACAAGACTCCCAATGTGGTTGCTACAACCATGTTTAAAGTTCAGTGCCATCCTGCCATCCTGTCTTCTGCACCAGGAAACCACCTATGTCTCATAGTTTCTACTTAACACAGAACTTTCCACAAGAGATCACAAGCTTGATTTAAACTGGAAAAATGCTTCAACAAATTAATTACGTTTGTTTAACTTAAATTCTCTTTCAGAATTTCAGTTCTATATGAAGCTGAAACTTAGTTTCAACATTCTCTTGGTTAACTTATTAATTTAAAATATGGCGAGAATTTTAATGAATGGAGATCAGTCTGATGATTGCTTTCAGTGACACTGATAGAGAAAGCAAAACATTATACTTTTGTGAAGAAGTCTTTTGGATAACTGTTAAATTTTGCACATTCTCTCTTTTAAACCTGTTTAAAAATCATAGTATGATGATTTTAAGTACAATTGCCTTCCACGCCAAGTTTTTTCAAATGTCCTCCTATCTCTTTCTGGAGGTGAAGGGTTATATTTTCATGCTGTAAAGATGAACAAACTATTAGCAGTGGTGGAGTTAATCAGCTGCTTCTCAGATAGCCATCAATATGCATTGAATTTTATTAATATGTCAATGAAAAGGTACCTCCCTTTTTTGGGGAAATGAGGCCAGTCTACTGATATGCTAAATATGACTCCTGGAGCCTAACATCTTCCACACTGTAGTCCAGTTCTCTTGTCAAAATGAAGTCTCCCTTTCATAATGGAAAATTTTGTTGGATTTGGAATCATGACATTGCATATCAAATTTTACAACAATTCCAGCACGTCAGTTGTCTTTTGGGGGAAAAACAAATAACCATTGAATTTAATAATCACATCATCTGGAGTTCATACATTCACTACAAAATGAAATGAAGATACAAAGCAAAGAAGAGTGAATGACATCAAATACTGAAAAAAAAAGATAAGATCTCATATGGGCAAGAGACCGACACAGTAAAATTAGTCAAAGCAGAACCTTTCAGTTTGGGTAACAAATTACATCAAATAAGATATCTATTTCCTTCATGTTAGCTTATAATCACTGAACAGCTTTTTCCTTCTTCTTTTTTTTTTTTTTATTTTTACAATCCAGAGACCAATTATCTTCAAGAGACTAGTTTCACAAATATTTACTTTTCAGTGTTCATTGAGTTTCTTCTCACATTCCATTATCAAAGTCCTCCTTCTAACTGAGGAAATCCCAATTCTGTGCTCTTTCAATGTATTCAGCATAGGATTTTGTTTAAATCAAACTGACATAGAAGTCTGGCACTCTGCATACATCTTTTTTTTTTTTTTTTTAATTTATTCAGGTTAATTGACTTTCTGTCCAATATCAGATTTCCGCCTTTTCACTCAGAAATCCTTTCTCCAATACAAGAATTCAGCCTTTACTGAATCATCTAAGTGTTTTTCTCAAGGGAAATGTCAGGAGAACTACTTTGTGCTTATTATTTATAGGCTACACACAAAGATCATAGTAGCTCTTACTTGACATTATTACTTGCAGAACAGTACAAAGCCTGATAGATTCACTTCATTGGGCTATACCGATATTGTATTTAGTTGAGATCCAGATAGAGTTGCATCCCCAGAGTTTTACTACACTTCTTGGATTCAATAAAATGAAAGACCTTATCGACCTGGAAACCTCTACATCCTTCAGTGCTTCAGTGTAGAGCCATGAGCATGTAAGAGCTACAGATCTACAAAGGTCATAATATGAGCACAGAAGGAGGACTTATCTTCTGCAAAACCTTAGATGCTAAATATGAGGGTTTAAAAATGCCAGAAAAATTACTGTCACTAAAGCCACAGAAATGTAGATAAGAAAATCTTTTTGAAAATAACCAGAAAATAGACCTGTAAGTAGTAAAGTTCATGTCTGCTGTGGTTTATAATGAAGTCTTGTAAATAACAATGGACAAGACAGACAAAACTACCATAAAGCAAGAGAGTGAACATCAATCATATTCTTAGCTTCTCAGAGAGCATCTGTGGCTCAGATAGCCACAAATGTGGAGAAAAAGTGCATGTGTGAGGGGGAGTCCTCCTTACCTGTTCCTGAACAGAATACGGTTATTTCCTTTTTCATGAAAAAGCCTGCGAATTATAATCTGTGTAATACAAAGGCAAAGGAATTCTGCAGGAAAGCTCAAGTCAGGATGGAGCTTGCACAGTAGTATACCCTTAAAGTCATAGGTCTGTTATAGTTTGAATTAGGGATGAAAACCAAATACCTTAATCTGAATTAAGTCAATGTGACTTTAATGTGAGAAAAGATAATACCATTATTTGAGAAAGAAAAAAAATTTGTCATTAGAATCATGGTACAAAATCAGTCAGTTTTGTTCAAAACTAGTATTTATAGCCTTTTGATCTTAAACAACTATATTCAGTCTAATTTAAATTCACTTTTTTTTATTAAAAAAATAATTTAAAATTAAGTTTAATTTCTTCCCAATGGAGAAAAGCAAAGACTACCGAACCTCTGAGGCTACAATCATGTTCAAATCTAAACCTTTGAGTCAGACCATTGTTTTTTAAATTCTTAGCAATTCTACTATTAATTTTATCTGGACAGAAGTTAACCTTGACAGAAATTAACATCAAACAAAAATAAGAGAAAAAGAAACTCTATTATTTCCCTCGCTTCTGAATATATCAGCATACATAGAATCATGGCATAATTTTAGCTGGAAGAGACCCTGAAGATCCTCAAGTCCAACTGTTAACCCAGCTTTTCCAGGTCACCACTAAACAGTGTCCCTAAACACCACATCTACACATCTTTTAAACACCTCCAGGGATGGTGACATCACCACTTCTCTGGGCAAACTGTTCATTACTTGTCAATCCATTCTGTGAAGAAATTTTTCTTAATAGCTAACTTAAATCTCCCCTGATACAACTTGAAGCCATTTCCTCTTGTCCTGTGACTCAATACTTGAGAGAACAGACTGATCACCTCACTACAACCTCCTTTCAGGTAGCTGTAGAGAGCAATAAGGTCACCCCTCAGCCTCCTTTTCTCCAGGCTCAAGAACCCCAGTTTCCTCAGCCGCTCCTCATCAGACTTGTGCTCTAAATCCTTCATCAGCTTCATTGCCCTTCTTTGGACACACTCCAGCATTCTCTATCAGAAACAGACATCCGAGATAGATTAAGTAGTAAAGACCAAATAGCCACTAGTCAACTAGCCCTATTGCATTAAAATACTACTGCCCTGCAGTAGCCCTGTTGTATTCCACAGAGTCTGAAGATTTACTCTCTGATGATTCCATGATTGGAGATCAGAACTAATAGTAGGAATTCACTTATTTTCTGCCACCTTTGCAGACCATTTCCCAAGAAGACAATGGTGGAAAACTCCCACTGCCTCCAGGTGCAACACAACTTCCACAGGACAACCTACCTGCTCACCTGGCTTGAAAGAGCTGATTTCAAATGTCAGTTTTAAGCCTTTACCCCCTAAAAATTACTCACTGTGATATCATTGGATGTTCTGTGCTGAAAGTAATAGTTATGGTAGTTACTTAAAAGAAAAAGTCTAAAAAGAGTATGCAAAATTTCTGTGATGATTTTAAAGTTCCAAAGACTGAAACTGTAACTTTAATCAGAAAGTATAAAATTTCACACATATTCTTGACATTTTTACTTTAAGTTCTATTCATGTATTTTTTGGTTAAGTTGTTTTATGTTGATGTCCATGAACCAGGTAACATTAATGATGTTTCAGCCATTTTAAGCTAATAATACTGCTAAGATATGATCAGATGAATAGAATATAACATAATATAACTAGTAGTATAAGCAAAGTTTGTAAGAAAGAAATTACCTTTGGGGATGGGACAGAGAATTTATAGGTTGGAAAAAGGTTTAAAAAAGCTTTTATTGTAACTGTTAAAGATATTTTAAGAACATTCCATTTTATGTGACCAGAAAATGTTATAAGGGAAACTAATATATGTTTGAAAATACAGGACTGAAAGGCTTTCAGGCACACAGTCCTTCTTAAAACTGCAGAACATGTGGAAGGGCCATTACCTTTTTTTTCTTTCACAAATTAATTAATTGATCAAATAGAAGTGAATGTACCTTCTTCCAAATCTCACTTTAAATGAGTCTGAAAATACTTTTTGTGTTATAAAAAATGACAGTGAAAGGAGATTTTAAGGTGTAATAAATTTCATCTTAAATTATGCTTTCTCTTTGAATTTGATGAGCAAGAAAATCCATGCAGTATACAGATCACCCCCAGTCAAATGTCTAGTATAATAAAATTCTTTTCTCATTTTATCTTGATTTGCATTTGAGAACTTTTATAAAACTTGACAAAAATGTGATCAAATTGAAACCAAACCCACAATTCTACAGCAGCCCAAATAAGCACACCATACAAAAAGTACAGTGATGTGATTCGTTCTCCTGGTAACATAAGGAATATATCCTCAAAGATCTTTTAAAATGTGTTTTGGCTCTGTATTTCTCCATATTTTACAGTTATTTTTTTGCTTTCAGAAGTTGTATCAATATGGCAAACATATGATTGGGTTTTTTTAAGGCAGAGACTATGAAGTGCTGACAAGCCCAAAACTTGACAATCATACTTAACAGAATTTACAACACTTCAGAAGTGGCGTTTGTGTTATGTGAAGAAAAAGGAGATGATGTATATTAAGTAGAAATAGTTCAAGATTTACATCACAACTGGAGTTAATTAGTTGTAATATATGAATATGATGAATGTGTGTATGTATACTTCGGATGGACCAGAAAAAAAATTAAAGTAACAGTGTATTAATGAGGCATAGGTTAGAAAATGCAAGCTAGGTAGAAAGACATGGACACAAATGGTATGTTTAGATTGTGATTTTTAAGGGATGCCTCCACAGATTATGAGATGGAAACTTTAATATATTTTAAAGTTCCAGTTTAGTGTGTTAAAGGGTTAAATAAGGTTTAGATTTACGGAGCAATTGGAAAAGAACTTCAGTCTGTTACCTGTGTTTTGTACTTTCACAGAAAAAGAAAAATATTTCACTTGTAATGGCAAGGGAATGTTAGCACTTGCTTGGCAGTTTCTGCTCAAATCAGGCCATGGCCTTCCTGTTACAACTTTAAAGCAATTTAAAATGGTGAACCTACCAAATTAGAAAGTGTTAAAACCTAGTGTTAGCTGACTTTCAACACCATTCTCCTTTTTTCCTCCAGCTTTTCTGCAAATAAGGTTTAATGTCACCACTTAGCCTCAAGACAAACCCTAAAACAGTGCACAATTGTCAACCCCTGGAAGTTCCAATATATAGATATTATTCTTATCAATTTTAATTTATAGTGTTTATGAAAATGAATTTTAATTACTCATGAGAATTCAAAAGTCCAAACAGAAACCTCTGTAAAATTTTAGAATCTTAAGTGGCTGAGGAGAAAATACACAGAAAAATATTCATTTTTCAAGACCAAGAATGGTACAAAACAGGAGAAAATAAGCAGCCATGGGAGGAAGAGAAATGAAGTGTAGAAGAGGAAAGAAAACATATTTAGGTGACAGAAAGGTGAAATGCTAGAAGCTACCTGAAAATTTCTTGTAACATGGCAGCATCGATAACCTAATGAGCAAGGTACAACCGCCTACTTTGTTTTATCTTTTGCTTTCTACAATTATGCAGAGTAATTTCTAATATTATATATAGTTTTGTCAACTAATAACACAGAATTATTCTGTGTCTAATGAATTATCTATGACCCTGGGATAAAAGGCCTCACACAGCATGGAATGATGGTGGAAGTCTTCAAAGTCCACGTGCAGAACAACATGGGAGATCCCTGGACTATAAATCAACATGGAAGTGTTTAACTACTGATTGTCAAAGCAGCGTGGTCTTGACAGCTGGGTAAAGATAGTGTTTGGGTTTCCAAAGGGAACAAAGAACAAGTATCCAGTCTATATAAAACACTCAATGTATAGTAAAATTGGTTGTAATGTGAACTAGCAGACAAGTGAACAAAGTGCAAGTTGCAGAGTGTGTTCTCAGAAATGCAGAAATGACCCCAGTAGGACCCAAGATAGTGGGGCAAGAAACTGTCAGCATCAGCAACAACTTGGTTTGCTTATTACTCACTGGAGGTTCCCTTCCAGGATGAAACCATCAATCTTAGGACCCAGAGGAACAATAAATTGATGAGCATAACACCAGAGAAAGGAAACTGGAAAAGTTTTTTTTATATATAATTTTAAATGCATGCAATTTGAACTAGAAGTGTTAACATCATTGTAATTTGAACAATAATCATTCCTTAATTAGATTATTAAGACTTAATTAGACTAAATTATTCATTTTGCAAAATCAGTATGTTCTTTTGTTGACAACTACATTTCTAGTGTAACAAACTGGTGAAAATTCAAACAACCTCTTTTGTACCTTGATCAAACAAAGGGTGACATCTCTAGGGAGAAGAGAGAGATATGTGAAATTATTGATTGGAAAGGTCCTTCTCTCACTTCCACAAATTTACTATGTCTATAGGAGTGTTTCGGCATTTTTGATGTATCGTGCTGATGAATAAAGAATAAACTTTCATTTTCTAACTTTGGTTCTTCATGCCTTACTGTCCCACAGCAAACCAATAGATATTTTCATTAATACAAAGAGAAGACAAACATGCAAATATTCTCCAAATCTCAGAAGTCACTTAAAGCCATAACATATGCGGTTTGCAATTTCAGTTTTCCAAGGAGTGTTGATAGTCAGGCTCCCACAGGCTCCCAAACACAGTTTTGTTAAATGTAGGTTAAAATTTGTTGATTTTATTTTTACTGGCTGCTTGAATACAATTTTTTTTAGTCTATGCCCAGACATTTATACAACAAAACTATTCAGAAAATACCCTTTTTCATTATTTGCTTATTAGAGTTATAAAAGAATGGTCAAAGGTTTAAAGTTTTTATTTTCAGAAGAGTTCCTAATTACTAATTTAATAATGGACCTGGTTTTATTTGTAAAATACTAAGTTAACTGATCTAATCAAATTATGGTTAGAGACAAAACCAAGTTCTAATCAATAATGAGAAAAAAAAAATAGGAATATCATGTGACTGACCATTAAGAATACCCCAAAACCTAACCACATGTAAACCAATAGAAAAGCAGTACAAAGGTGAATTATGATCTCTTCACCAGCAGAGAATACTACAAAACTGTTTACGTTTCTGACATGGTCAAAAGATGCATGGGCTGACTCAGGGATGTATATCTAACTGTTGGCTTGGTAACCTTAAGTGATTTCCACATCTCTTTTTTTCTTTTTCATAGTTTGGATACATGCATACCCTTCAAAACTGAATTGTTCTCTATAGTGGCATAACATTTAGCAATATGCATAGCAGAATACATGCAGATAAGACAGTCAGGTTTTTATGATATCTGTGTCTCATTTCAATCATGGACTGCAAAGATGAATGCATCTGAGGGAAGATTCTATGCATATAGTTGAGCATGTAAGATCCTGTTAAAAAAATAAATAAATAAACAAATAAACCAAAACCTTGTGAGTTCTCAGATTTAAACTGTTTAATGCTACTCTTCTTAGTCAACTGAGATTAAAACTGTTGTTTTGTGCTCTACCCTTTTATTCATTGCCTTGTTCTACTGTCACCCACAACATCTGTCAGCCAAGAAAGAACTAATAATTACCTGCCAGCGTCAAATGAAACAAGATTCATGCTCCAACTGTGGGATTCTCTTTGCCTTCTGCACAAGAGCACTTAGAGGGTCATGTAATTACTAGGACATTATAAAAAAAACTATCACTGTTGCCTGTTAGTTGGGTGTGAAGACAGTTACCACCCTGTCACAGGACAGAGGCAATCAATGGCACAACAATCTGTTAATGCAAGTGCCTGTACATCACAGCTCTGCACATCAGCCTGAAGTGGGAAAGGCAACATCAGACAGTGTTTCTTCCTCGGAGGCCAGCACATCTAAGACCGATTCTAAATCCCAGACATATTTTTTCCAGGTACTTCAAAGCTGTTTTCAATTCATTAAGTGCCACTTATGGGCAGTTGAATTGTATATCTAGCATGCATAATTATAACACAGGTCATGCTGTAATTCTGTTTATCTTTTAGCTCTAACTAATTTTAAAACAGGTCACCTTTCTTTTTTATGGATTAGCCAAAATAATTATGTCTTGAAAAATATTATTCTAAGTAAACCAAAACTTTACAAATGTCCATTAACTGTTTCTTTTTAATGCTTTTGACGCTTATATTTATTACTTTTAACTTATTTTTAAGTAGCTAATGAACATCATGTTAAAGTCGTGCAAAACAAAAATTTTATAAGAAATGTTCATTTTACATAAAATAGGTTGGTCACTAGCAATGCAAATTTACTGAATGTTTGCAGAACAAACCACTTTTTATACTACACAGTCTTTGGACTGCTTCAGAGCCTCCTCACCTGTGTAAGGCAAAAACCCTTCCTTCTTCCAGGCCAGATGACTTTTAAAAGCACCTGACCTAAATTTTAAGTGAAGTTGTAGTCCACTTGTACCATATTCCCCCTTCCCTCCCAAACTGTCTGTGTGGTCTGTTTGATACACACAGAAATCAGGATGGTGCTTAAATTTGCTCAATTTTGGTAGCCAAGGTAGATGGTATTTGGCATCTGGAACTTCTCCCTCTACTCAAGATCACTGAGAAAATTTGTGACTGATGTCAAGTCATATGTACCATAATATCACATCTTCTTAGTGAGAGATGACATCATTTTGCATACCAAGATAGTGATAACTTTCATGAACAACATAACTTCTCTTACAACATGTGCTTGATAAGATTAGTAATAAGTTTATTTGACACATACAGTTATGGTGTCAGGGAATCAGACTCAATGACTCAGAAGATCCATTCCTGGCCTATGACCCTCTCCACTGATACCAGGCAGACTATAGCTGACTTGCAAATAGAAATGTCAGTGCCTAATTATAATTCTGCAGACCTTTTATTTCTCCAGTTACACATGTGCTTAAAATGTTAGCCCTCTTACCCACACTGTCAGCATGTAGTTCAGAATCTACAGCTGAACAGAACCTGAGATAATTTGGTTCCCAGTTTTAGGGTCTTTCAGACATTCCTCATTTCAAAGAAGAAATTTAATTCATTTGCTTGTGAATTCTGTATCTTTACCACAGGTTAAAGATACTTGAAAATTCGTGCAAATAGAATTGTAATCTTAACAGCCCCAAGTATTAGCATCAGCTTGTGGCAATAGGATCCCTAGTATGACCAAACTGGAAAGTTGATAAATTTATAGACTTTACATGCTTATTCTTTGACATGCACAGCCCGTAAAAGTAAGCCATGGCTGCTGCAATAAGATGGACAATTTAAACAGGTGAAAAATGTGCCTAAATTTTATATGGGTTAGGAATTAACTTTTCTACTCTTTCCTGCTAAGAGGGAGCCACAGTGCCAGGTTGCTGCACAGAAGGGGAACAGGAATTAAAGCAGGGACAGCGGCATTATCTTTTGCAGTGCCCAACAAAACCAGCAGAGATGTCAGCTGCTGGGGTCAGGCCAAAGCCTAGAGCAAGTTGACAGTGAGAAGGCAGGTCCCAGGTCAAGCCTGGATGGCACATCTGCAGGTCACATCTACAACTTGAATCAACAGGGTACCCAGCCAGCCATGGCACAGCTACACCACAGCTGCAATGCAGCTCTGGTGGGGTCTGAGAGGACAGCAGCTGCTACTGCAAAGCTGTTTCTAGGTGAAACTGGAGGAGCCCCTGGCAAGGTCTTTCAGCAGACTTTCCTTGAAGAGACTTCTTCACTAAACGGGACTCCCACACCATCATCATCAAAGTCAGCCCTGAATCACCTAGGGCTCACAGCCCTGATATCTACCTCTGCTCTGCACAATTGCAATAGACAAATCTTCAGTGAGTGCTTCTTATTTCTTTCAGCTATCAAGCTCTTCAAGCTTTTACACAATGGAGCATGAATTTCAGATGTCGTTTTTCAGTCTACTGAAATAAAGGGAAGATAGAGAACCATAGAAGCTTTCATCACACATAGTTTTTCATATGGAAAATACCAGTTCACTAAAAGAGCACACTTCTAAGGATTGGATGAATTTGGGCAGAGTCTTTACCAGTATTAATTTATTTTTTTTTATCTTTGCCACAACTCCTTATCAATAAACTGCATGTGATTCTTTAAGTTAAAAGGAAAAAATAAAAAGCAAGAGTTGGGACCTTTCCTCATAGAGGGGGATATCTCTAATAAGTAATATGAAATAGTTAGAAAGGAGACAGGAGAGAAATAGGTTCTTAGGACAGATTGTTTGGAAAATCCTTCCTAGAAAAGTTTATCAGTAGATTAGATTAGTAAAGGCAGGGAATAGGATAAAGATTTGAGAGGTAACTAAAATTGTCTACATAAAGTATTTGAGGTTAAATAATGAAAAGCACAGGGTAGGCAACAAAAGCAGCAGAAGCATGAGGGTTGCTATGCTGTCTTGTCTTTTTTTTTTTTTTTTTTAAGACATTCCTACAGGGAAAACTGGCTGAGGAGGAGGAATGACAGCAAGCAGTGTGACTTTTCAACTTCAGTGGTAAAGCACAAGATCCTGCAGCCTACACAAAGAGGCTTGTACCTAGACAATTCTGCAACTGCTTCTTTCCATCACCAATAAAAATCTTCCAACACATTCAAGTGAATGAAGATGTCTGTGAACAATTCTTTTGCTGACTATATAGCCCAGTACAAAAGACAAGGCCATTAGCAGTAAACATACAGGCCAGACTTTATCATTCCATTCCAAAGAATACAGGAAAGATATGATGTGGCTAACAGGAAGCATAAAAAAAGAAATACATTCACTCATGGTGCACAATGTAGCAAAGGAAGGGGTAAGCCAAACTAGAAACCAAGTCATCAGTTCAGTTCCAACCATATAGAAATCACTATGGTAACTGCTGGAGAAAAGCAGCATTACATACATAGACCTCATTCTGTCCTGGACTTGAGTACCTGTCCCACCATTGCTGCAAACTCTAACTGCAGTGTACAGTCAGAGAGCCCTTCCTGTAACAGGAAAGCCTACATAGTGCATCCACTACAGAAGCCCAAGCAGAGTCAGCTTTTATACTATTAACTTTAAAGGTGACACACCTGGTGTTAATTTCCTGTTTTTTTCCCAAGGCTGGCCAGACCTTGAGAGAAAACCAAGAGGAAGGTCTCTCCTGCCTTGTTATGGGCATCATCCATATGTCAACCCTGATTCAAGCTTAGACCCCAGCACTTCAACAATGCAGAGCCTTGAGCAATGGTAGTAAGGAAAAATAACCAAATACTTAATCTAATATCTCAAAAAGTACTACAGTAATAATAATAACAGAAAGGTCTATAGGCTGATTCTGAGGTTCTTAAATCACTCTTGTGTCAGCAGGAGCTGTGGGGTGATTTTTTAATAGGTCACTTCTTCACAAAGCTTTATTTTGGACTCTAGGCAATCAAGTCTATTGCCACTTAGTTGGAGGGCTTATTGTCCAGCCTTTTAGTAGATCAATTGCTTTTGGAAATCTTTTCAGAAAGTACAAACACAGGGCCACAAAGTCATTTTTTCACGTCAAATCCAGGACATTCATTTCTGATTCATATAGTCTATATACAGTAGCATAACTTCTGATCTTATTTCTTATAAGACTTACAGAAACGCCAGACTCTTTAATGGGACAACTTCAAGTTGAAATTACTGGCAGTAAGACTGAGAGTAAAACATGTTATCTGTATTCCTTCCTTCATACCAAGAAAGTAAAATATTAAATTATACTCACACCAAAATTTGCCAGTTCTGTTAGAGACCATGAAGACAAGGCTGTATGTTCATTATTCCAGTTAAAATTATTATGCCTCCTACTGTTTGGGATTTTTTTATTTCAGAAGCAAGCCATGCTTAGTTATGTGTCCATAAAACATACTCTTTCATAATTTTTTTCTATTATATGTAAAAGCGTCAAGGGCTTAAACTTATCACAGTACATTGCTCTACAGGAAACAAAGATCTTTTCTCTCCAGATTTTGTCTGAACATCTTCATTAGGATATTATTCTGAGAGTCAGAGTATTAAAATGAAGTTTAAAAGGAAAAAATAGTAAATCCTTTCTCCTGCCTATAGACAGTTATGTTGAAGTCTATAAAAAAATTCTTAATCCAAGTCTTCAGAAAGGGGATCCGTAGTAACTTTCCAAGGAAAAGGCAGTGTAAAGGTACCAGAAACAAGATTATTAGCAAGAAACCTTTTTAAATCCATTTTATCCTATGTGGCTGAGAGTTACATACAAATAATTCTTTTACAGTAACTGCTAAGGTTCACCTATGTCTCTTTTTGAGGCAGTGTACACACTTCAGCGCTCAGATCTTGTGACTTAATTCACTGTGACACTAAGTTCTGAAAGTGTGCACTCACTAGGTGTGCCAGGGAGTCACTGCCATGCATGCCCACCGTTTTTATCCAACACGTCTGGCAGAGAGGGGCACCTGTGGTTCTTCCCATTAGATAGATTATGCCTGATTGCACGCATCCATCACCTAGCCAAAAATACTTGTATGGAGAGCATTTTTGTTATATTCAAACTTGGTTTGGACAGCAATTTACCAGTTGTAGCCACTTGCTTTGGGTGTTATTGGCTATGATGTACCTTTCCTGCCGAGCCATGAAGGATTTTAACTATCCATTTCTCACTGTAGTCAAACCTGACAAGAAGCTATGTAAAAAACATTCAATTTACAGTGCACTGACCAAAGTCAAAAACATCAGAACACTGAGCACAAAATATATAAAAAATTTGGATTTTGATCCTATATTTTTTGCTGGATGACCTTAGAGAGATGAGGAAGCATTCTTGGATCACTAAACAGATCCTTATGGCTGGGTATCCATGCATCACATCAGCTCTCTTCCTGCAGAATAACTGCATTTCAGTAATGTTAATTCATGGAAAGAAGAAAATCCATGAGTTACTAGGAAGAGGGCTTTTTAAGGTCTAGAGAAGAACTACACACTGACAGAATTCATGACTGAACTCCCAAAAGTGTTTTCTATCAAGAAAACCATTTGCATTAATGAGATATTTTACCATCAGCAAAAGAGCATCAGCTGTTGCCACAGCAGCCTGCCTTTACCCCCTCCAAGTGTAGGCCAGATATTCCTGTTACCCCCCACAACAGTCCCCAGTGCTTAGCTTCCACCAAGCACAGAAAGGAATGCAGCAATCACTCACTATGCCTGCAGCCTTAAAGTTTAGAGTAAAATAAAACATAATTACTGTAGAGGAATCCTTTGACTTATGGATTCAAATAATAATTAACAGGAAAAAAAGCAAATGGTTTAAAGCACAAAACAAGAAAAACAGAAGGCTGCACAATATGTAAAGATATTTTTCTTTCTTTAGAAAACCACTGCACGGCATGGATGGGGAAAATAAGTTGGATCCACAAAACCTATTTCTTGTTTCAAAGTAAGAATCGGTTACTTTGGTTTATTACAGCACAGCAAATATCAAGCAACCCAAAAACTGGTGTAAATGCTGTGAAAATCTACCACACAAAGCAGTTAGATGCATAGTAAGCTGTAAGTCATGGATGTACATGCAACGGTCCCATCCCCCCTCCCCCAGGAATTATCATGTGTCCCTGCAAACACAATCAAAATCATCTCTTACGCATATGCAAATGTCAGTTTGTGACATGTGGCTTTATATATTCAGATTTACAGAAGAATGGGCAATTTCTCTGTAACTGAAGAATCACAGTGTGTTACACTAATTATTGCAAAATGTGGTATCATACATCTCAAAAAGCTGTACTAGAGCTTTGCTTGAAAATCTATTTTCTAAAAAAAACCTGAGATGAAGTTATTACTTTGAAACTATTTATCTCTTCCCCAGCTTTCCCCCACAAATAAACTATCAAAAGAAATTTTTAAATTCTTAGCAACCAATTAGGAATTATAATTCCATCACAGTACCTCTGTATTAGTACAAAGCAATTTTTCAGATGAACTCTAACTAGGAGAATCAGAATAGATGTAACATCCAAATTAATTTTACTAATTCAGAAATTAATATTTAGTATGTCTTATTTGATCATGGTACCATATCATCAAGACAAAATAAACAGATATGCAAATCTATATTAACATACTACTAGTCTCAACCTTAATGTATTTATACATTTAGATTTCATTCTCTGTAAATCAGTGAAATACTGAAAAAAAACGCTTTTGATCTGATGCCCAGTACTAAACTAGATCTAATACTATCTAAATTTATTGCAGCAGATGACATCATCAGCTATGTAGTTATTTTAGTACTATTTGGCACAATGTAATTAAAAAAGATCTTGTATGCAGGCAAAGCACGTAATAATTCCCCAGCAAATTAATCCCTTTGGTGCCATATTCAAAGACATGAGGATAAAGAATAAAAAAAGAAGCAGTCTTTTTCAGATCAGCATGGTGGTGCAGCAAGTACCAAGTACTTGTCAATACAGCTGACTTGTTTTAACTTGACATTTACCCTGCTGCACAGGAAATGGATTACCTTCCTTCTGTGCGATGCTGTTTGAAAATGCTTAACATCAGTTGTTTGGAAAACCAGGCTCCACCTGTGTATTAAATATCTATGTGTAGGCTACCCAGCTAATATGGTCACAATATGTACAACTTCCCATGCTCCTCATGCAGCGGAAGTGAGGTGACCAAGGCAGCCTTTGTGTGATAAATCTTAAACACTGAACAGCTTAAATAAGAGCCTTTATGCAACAGAGCATCTAAGAAGGAACAACCTAGAAGACAGCAGCCCCCATGGAAGAATCCTTGTTTAAATAATGTTGAATCAGAGCTGACAGCTTTCTTAAGCTACCATATTAAGTAATCAAATGCCTAGCAAGGAAAAATAAATAGAGGAACTGAATGTTCTGAAATTTCTATTAGAACAGATCTAATATTATGAGCATAAAATAAGCCTCTGCCATTTCAAATATTTCTCAGATGCTTAATGAATAAGAAGGAAAGGCCATTCAGCATCAAAAATAATTTTGCTTGAAGAAGTCTGTATGTTTAAAGGCATGAACCAAAAATAATTAGGAAGGTATCTATGCAAATGACCAAATTCCAGCAGCTGAAAAATGGACTCAGTACTATCTAGACAACCTACAGTTGTGACCTCTGCTGTGGATACAGGGTGTGATTCTCCTACAGCATGTCCAAAATTATATGTCTCTGCTGTAAGAAAGCATGAAGATGGCATTCAAAAGCTAGTCACCAAAAGATCTGGTACAATGCTGTCTTCAGAATATATCTCTAAAAATTCTGATTAACTATTTCTTTCAGTCTGCAAGAATTCCATCAGGAATTTAGGAGCTGGGAAATATAGCTGTAGTTGAGTTATATTTGCTATACCAACTGTGACTGGGAACTACAGAAGAAGCTAAGAGCTTGTGATGAAAATGGATATCTGGTGATACTGTCCTTTCCTCCTGGGTGATGACCCAATTAGTTTCTTAATCACTTCCTAACAGTAATTTTGCTGGGAGGTGTGAATGTGCATACATGATTACAGATAGACTTTGAGTCACGTGACTGATACCACACAGGCTCTAGTCAGCACATCAAAAAAGATGCAGTCAGGAATAGGCTGAAAATCAGTATATTTTGTACTGTCACAGTAGGAATATTTTGTATTAATGTCACATGGTGCTTCTATTCAGTGTATTCAGCAAGAAATTAAGACATCATCTTTAGTTTCTGCATTGAGTAGAGATGGCAGTTCACATCATCAGTTTCACTGCACGTCAGGCTGGTTATCTATAAGGAAGTAGGCATTGAGAAGGCTCAGGGGAAATTGAAGTATGGTCCAGTTATTCCCATGATCTTCTGTCCCATTTCCTTTCTGCCACCCCCATTACTGAAGGGTGTCACTGCTGTGTTTACTGTGTGCAGACCCAGAAGAGATCTTTCACGCACACATCTGGCTTTCATGTGTTTACGCAATGGCTGCGTAGACACTCAAACCTGCTTTTTGAGAAGCAGCTTACATCCCCAAATGGTGCCGTGCCATGCCATCCAAGTGGCATGCCTTTGTACTAGTTCACTGGCATTTCTTTCTTTCTTTCCACGCCATGTGATTAGACATCATGGATACTGATTCTGAGGAATCAAATTGTTCCTTAGTGTAATATTAATAATAACCCCAAATCCCTTTCATTCTTGAAAATGTTTTGCAAACGCAATTGATTACAAGGGGCAAACCAAATAACATTTCACCAAAGTCTCTTTTCTTTAATCAAATGGTAAAATTCCTCAGGAGAAGTCTTAGTTTAAAATGTAGTTACCCATTATGTTTTACAGGTTCGTTGTTCTCCCAGGGGAGAACTGCAAAGTAAAAGTAAAGTGCTAGAAATATTTTACTTCACATTAGTGAAATTTCAAATGGTGTTAAATTAGCAGGAGTTGCAAAAGGCAATGAAAACTGACAAACAGAGAAGTAGATGTAACCGAAACTAAGTACATTATTCTTTTTTGAATTATACTCTCTTTGGCTAAATGTAGGCTACCTCGATGTGATGTGAATATTTTCCACTGATACTACTCTACTGTTATATTTTATCACAGATATGAAGGGAGTTGTAATATTCTACTGCTGATTTATGCATACTACATAAAATGATCTTAAATACTTGGACTTAGAAATTTTGAAAGCTGCATGATTCAAGGGGGCCTAGGGATAACATTGGACAAAAAAATAGACATTAGTTTGCAATGCACCATGGCTGCCAGAGAAGCCACTTTGGGGCCACTTATGTAAATGTTTCTTGCCAGAAACCACAGAGATAATATTTTCTTTCTCAATGACTCTGTTATATGGATTCTTAGCCTGATGATTATGAACAGGCATGAGAGTCACAGCCTCTTTGACCTTCCTTTTACTATAAACAGGAGGGAGACAGCACCTAGATGTACATATATGTGCAGAGGTTGAGTATAGAGAGGGCAACAGTAATACAGTGATATAGGGGAAGAATAATAATA
>NW_008606446.1:0-1415 GCF_000691845.1 Merops nubicus
TCCTGAGAATGTTCTGAGAGCAAACACACTCCACTGGCTATGTTAAATATCCATGAAAACTCTTAAAAGTAGCTAGCATTAAGGCTAGAACAGATGGTTGCCTACTGGCTATTTCACTTTCCTCTTTCTTCTTCCACCAATATTACCTTCTGGTGAGTGATTATTACTTTTTGCCACAGCACTGAACAATTGTACCATGAAAGGGCTGAGACCCAGGCCATCTAAGGCATGAAGTACCTGACTCACACTGAGCTCTGCTAGTAACATCTAACTGCTACTAAGGCTTCAGGTCTGAGAAACTTTTCAGCATCTCTGAAAACTTTCCTCCTAGGGTATATAGTTTCTTAATGGAACTGTTGAACCATTAAAAAGAAAAGCTAGATCAAAACCATTCCATCTTCTCTTTATTTTAGCATACAGAAGCAGAACTGAATGAAACGCAGAAGGAAATAACGTGCAAATGAACAAGCTCAGTATCTTTAAATTAAAAAATTTAAAAGTTTAGCAAAGCTGCAGGTGGAAGTAAAGAAAAAAAAATATTCTTTACCTCTCATCAGCAGATGATGTCCGGACATTTCCTGGGATTCATTAAGAGTGTGAGCAGAAGAGTGTGGCCACTTTGTGCTAGTGAGGTGACATCTGGAACACTGCATCCAGTTCTGGACTCCCCAGTTCACAGGAGACAGGAAACTCCTGGAGAGAGTCCAACAGAGGGCTACAAAGATGATTAGGGGATTGGAGCACCTCTGTTAGGAGGAGATGCTGAGAGACCTGGATCTGTTCAGCCTGGAGAAGAGAAGGCTGAGAGGGGATCTTATCGATGCTTATAAATATCTGAAGAGTGGGTGTCAAGAGGATGGGGCCAGTCTCTTTTCAGTGGTGCCCAGTAATAGGGCAACAGGCACAAACTGGAGCACAGGAAGTTCCACCCAAACATAAAGAGAAACTTCTTTACTTTGAGGGTGACAGAGCACTGGAATAGTCTGCCTATAGAGGTTGTGGAGTCTCCTTCTCTGGTGACTTTCAAAACCTGTGCCCTCCCAACATCTTTTCCACTCCCAGTCTACTGGGTTTTGGGGGTGGTGGGTTGGAGAGATAACCTTGCTGGTGTGAGCACTGCTCAGCAGTAGCCCAAAACATTGGTGTGTTATCAGCACTGTATGCACTGCTATGGGGAAAGTTAACTCCATCCAGCCAGATCCAATACAGGGACAAATTTCAAGCCTTTTGAAAAGCTTTTTCTCTCTGTTGGGACCCCTGCTGAGTTTGTTGTATTCCATATTTACTTGGCAAAAAAAATAAGGCATAGCTGAGCTCTCCCTGGCAGTGATATAGGAGCTGTAACAAATTGTTGCTGCAAGTACACCTTGCAGTCAAGACTGTGTTCTTATTTTTCATTCTGCTTATATTAAATA
>NW_008606446.1:1454-16244 GCF_000691845.1 Merops nubicus
ACAGTTATGGCCTCCTGGTCACCATTTGAAGGTTAGTGTTTGCCAGTATTTATCATAATTTGCAATAAACATGCAAAAAAAATAACAAAAACAAAAACCCAAAACTGTATCCCTGAACTAATTCCAACTGTTTTACCAGAAAAACACAAAGATCTGTCTATCCTTTCAAATGGACAGGGAAACCTAGCACCCAAAGAGTGTTACAGATCAGTCCCTGCTTCACAGGCCCCCCTGCCTAGGGAAAGGGAAGGTTGCCAAGGCATGAATTTGCCTTGTTGAACCTCAAAATTCAGAAAATTATATTGATATGTTATAAAAATACTGACTACACTCTGAAGAGGAACATGATGCTAGGGAAACAACTCGCATTTCTGTGGACAGTCTTCAACCATTAATGCATGCAGGGTTTTATGCACCATTTCTCTTCTTGGAGTTAACCTTACACCAGCAAGAAAAGGTTCCCAGACATTTAAGGTGGAATGGAAAAATGCCCTTGTACACATACAATTTGAAGCCTGATGGATGAATCTTTTCAGAATACCTATATTCCTTAATGTCTTTTTTTTTTTTTGGAATCAAGTGAATAATTTCACAGTTCTTTGCACCTCCATGCTCTGGATTTCTTTGGCTATACCACATACTGACTGCTAAGAAATATGGAAAGACTCAAGACTACAAATCTGAACACATATCTATGAAGAAAACTGATTAAGAGCACTACAGAAAGAAGTTTATCAACTGTGATCAGCATGTGCACTGGCTGTTTTCCCAATTCTTCATTCAGAGGTCTCCCTCATGTGCCTCACTCCTTCCTTCCACACACTCATAGGCTATGAATTACCAAGAGAATGTGGTGAAAGGCCCACTGTGTGAGAGAGTTTCTTCATCAACTAAACTGAAACCTTTTTCTTAAGTTTTATTTAAGAAATTGTTTCTTAATGAAACAGAAACATCTTCTAGGAGCTCTTGAAAATCCTCCCACTTCTGAGTTCTATATTGTTATACAAATATGCTGTTATTGCATGAGGATTCTTACCAAAACAAACAGGTGGATATTTCAGAGAGATATTTCAGAAATGTCTATTATCAGTAAGCATTCTCTTGGTGGCCCTTTGGCGTCCAATAAGCTCCAAAGAATCCATTTCTGTAAAATAAATTCTAGGACAATGTTCACAAAGCTTTGGGGAAAAAAAACAAACCCTCTCTGTAGTATCTACTCCACCACAGAGTAACTGAGTTTAGAGGATTAGTATAGTTAACAGAGAGTGCTCAGAAGTCTTTAACTTTACCTTAAAATTGATATTTTCTTTCAAAATATCAGAGGAGGGAGTTTGAGTCAAGTCATTTATTCTCTCTTATTCCCACTCCAACACACCTCAAGGATAGGGATCATATTTTAAAGCTGCCCTTCAGTAAAGTGCTCTTTTTTTCCCCCCTCTCCAGTGGTGCTTGTCTGCCCCAATTCCTGTTTCAAGCTATCAATTTACAGACTTACAAAAATGAAAAATCCTCCTTCTCTACCCACCTGTTTCTACCAGGAGCTGCAAATGCCTCCCATATTCCCTATTTTGTGCTATAATTAGAACAAATATTTGACATAGAAATACTCTCTACTTCTCCTGCTGCAGCCTCCTGTCACTCCTGTCACTCTCCTATACTGCCTAGAAAGACTCTGAGCCCTTATTGAAAACCAGGTTTTCTGGCTTTTTACCCAAGGCCTTGGTGTAGGCAGCTCAGTACAAGAAATATTAGACTTAAAAGTGATTTGTTACACATGTTTGTGAGCCTGTGCTGGGCCTATATTGTCCTCAGAGCCACCAGCAGATCCGTTAGCTCATTCTGTACTTCACCTGCTCCCTTGCATCTTTGTGAGCCCTGTCAAGCACATATCCTTGCACTAATTATTCCCTTGGAAGCAGACAATAGATGTTTCTAAAACATCCTTTTATATTGCTTTATACACAGAGAGATACCCATGCTGGAATTGGGCCATGAAGGCACATCACAGTTTTGTTCCTTTTAGTTCAGTCCACACTGCAATGGATATGGCAGAGGTTATTGCTGCAGGCTGTTCCTTATATAGCTCCTTTCTGCTGCCAGACTGGAAACAGCATTAGTCAGGGGTCAGACTCACAGCCTCTCATAGCCACATTCTCTGCTCTGTCTGCCTTGCAGACCTGGAACTGAAGTTCAAGCCTTGATAGCAGCAGCCTCTCTGGATGCAATATGTAGCAGGCTAAAACACGGCAACAGAACAACCAGAAATGAACAGAGGGATGAGTTCATATTTTTCCTGTCAGTCATCTGTTTGCTTGAAAACAAATAGCAAACCAACAGCAACATACCATACATCTCCTAAGATGCTTGCTATGTCTTCCCACCCCCATCACTATGACTTTTCTACAGACCTGCTGAAGTCCCACAGATCTGCTAGACTCTGATCTAGCAAGAAGACATTCTAGGATAGTTGGAGCTTTTATTGTTAGGTGTAGCTTAAGCAAGAGAGGCTGCTTTTCATTTCAATCATGCTTATTAGTCTCCCAAAGTTTTAGCAAATTTTTCTGAGAATTTGACACCTGTGAATTTTTAAAGGGCACTAGCCTATGAAGGAGGAAAATTGAGGCAGGAGGGAGGAACTGCATCGGTTTTACTGGAAAGACATCCTAGAGGTCTAGATTTGAAACCACACTCATACTTAGTTTAGAGCATAGTCCATTGGGGCAGCTCCCTAAGAGGGACAGCGTGGGCAAGTATCCTTCTTCCTTTCTTTCAGTGACTGACACATCAGGGAGTGATGCTAGAGCCCTGAGAAGCACAGCTAAAAAGCATTCCCACTCCCATCATGAACTGTACCTTTGATACCTCTTCTGGTTCCAATCAATAAGAAAAGGATTGGCCTAGAGAAAGAAATCAAGGTGGGATTCTACTTGAATCCTCTGTAAAAACAGCAGTTCTTGTGAGGGATGGCTGTTAAGAAATTCATTAAGATCATATTCAGACTGCCTGCTAGGAAATGTTCAATTTTTTATCAGCTGATGATCAGTATAGGGATGCTACTTGAATCCACTGATAACATAAAAGTGGAATTTTGGAAGGCATAGGGATATATGTCTTTGCTTTCCTGACCCCACACAGACCCTTACATCTGTCTTAGGAGCTAGAATGGGTGGTGAAAGAACAGGCCTCTACCTAAATATCTGTATTTGTTCCTTCTTCCTTTGTTTCCCTTATTGAAATCTAAAATTCTTCCACTGCTTTACCAATGTACAGCTGAGAACAATGGGGCCCCATTCTAATTTGCCAGAATAGTGAGATGAATTCAGCTGTACATGAATGTTTATATCTATAACAAAAGGACACTGAAAATTAAATATTAGAAATTAAAAGAGTAAAGTGGAATTGTTTGTGGAGTCTGGAATCTGTTCTGTCTTGTGTTTGCGTGCTCTGTGATTACAGCTGCATCTCTAGCACACAGGCAAAGCTGTCTTATGAAATGTAGTTCTGATTCAAATCAGGCTAAGATGTTTTATTCCCCTGTTTTCTGCCAAGCAGAAATGAAACACTGACTTTCTTTTCTATTTCCATTGGAGATCTTTGGATAAAGCTTAATGAGCCAGATATGTTTTGAAAGAAACATTGGAGGCTCAGCAAATAGGAATGCTCTTACAAAATTTCTTATATGCCCAGTGCTACGTTTGATACAACATTTGATGTTATAACTTTACACAGTCTTTTTTATGCTATCCCTGTCTGATTCAGGCTTCATTTCCACAAGGACAGCAATATTTGTCTTTCCATCACTTTATGTAGGATTTGATTGATCTATTTCCCTTCTGTGGTTGGTTGTACCATGGTCTGGTCCCAGCATTGTGGTGCACACCCAGATCTGGGAATTGGAAACACTCCTACATATGCAAGATCTACACTTAGAATTCTAAACTTAATTAAAAAAAATATTTATCCCAAATAATCAGTGCATTAAATGAATAATTAATTTAATTATTAATTAATTTAAGATGTTCATCCATAATTTTTATTGGTGATGAGTGTACAATTTCAGAGAAGACAGAAAAAGCTTAGTCTGTTTAACCAGGTGAAATGCAGTCTGATTGCTCTCTGTAAATACACCAGGGAAGTAAACACCAGAGGAGAGAGAAGAGCTGTTTAAGCTAAGGACAATATTGATATTGGCAGAGACAGAGGGAAAAAAAACAAACCTGATGGTGAATACCAGATTTACAGCTGAAAGAATCTGAATGGTTTTCCAGCTTGTGGGGGGAGGTGATGAGAAAGAAAAAAAATAAAAAAAGGTTTAGGATTCTGTTATATATTTGCTTGACACAGCAGGATTGAAGTTAAGTGCAGAGACATATTAACACTTCAGCTATGACTGAAAAAGGCAGATCACCACAAATTCCAGAGAATTATGACTTTTCTATTTAAGAGGCACAATGGGGAAGAGAGGTGCTCAAACCATCCATGAAAGGCCCTAGCATTGTGTCTTCATCATTATTGTTTATATTTGGAAGATGGGTAATAAATTCCTGTCCTTTATTCCAACCCATAGCACTTCTGTTTTGTTTTCACATGCAGTATGCATAATAAATGTGTTCATGATATTGTCCCCAAATTTCTACCCTGATTAGCTTGTTTATAGCTACCTCTGCTGTCTCACTGATAGCCTTCAGTCAGCAGCATCATCTATTAAGGGAAGAAACATGTACTCATTATAGTCCAGCACAATAAAATGCAGAAGACGAGTAGATGATTCTGTGTCTATGAAGAGCAGAGGAATGTTTATTAACACAAGACCATGCAATTCAGCTGATAGCAAAGGGAAATAGCAGTTTTAAGAGTGGCTGGTTGTTGCCAGCAAGACTCATCCTAATCTGCACAGAAGGGCAAAGGCCAACAGCTGTTCTCTGCCTGATGAAGGATTTGCCTGCCCAGCTTTGTAGAAGCATCTCAGGAGCCTGGTAAGTGTGCCAAACCATGTGCTGTATGTATATATGTATAAGGACTGCATTTAGTCTTGAGAATCAGTTCATAACTAATACTAATAAACAGATAAATAGATTAAAAAGCCTGTTCTCCATGTGTAGCAAAGGTGCCCAGAGATACTCGAGTCACAGTAAATTAGATAGGTAGCTTTCTACAGGATCTGCTGCAGCATACCCATACTGCAAGAGGAAACACAAACCAGGTTTTCTGATGCCAAATAAATTGCTTTTAGTAATAAGTTCACGCAGAGAAAACTTTCTCTAAAACTCTGTCCTGCTAGCAGGGTGTTCTCACAAAAAAACCTCAAGGAGTCTACTCAGAAACACTAAGCTTAGTGTGGTATTGTGTTTCCATTTGTGTAGCAGTGTACTGGTCAAAAGCCCTAAGCAGAGCATTTGAGTAGGATTACAGGAACAGTGCTAAATCTTAAATTGAAGTGCCATAGATTATCACCTCGGTTCTTCTGTAAATCCCTGTTTATTTTGCTATTACTGCCTGGAATAAAACCATATTGCAAGGCTTCTAGCCAGCATGTAACACTGTAATACTGGGAGTAGAAAATTCCATCCAAGTCATTATGAAAAGCTTTGAGGTTTAGTGGGAAAGTCCTGTCACACTAGGAAAGGAAGCTTGTTCAACAAAGTCACCATCTAGATAAGGAGATGTCACTGTCATTAATTTGTTGCCCTGGCAAGATGAGAAGGTCAGTGATCAGGATTAGCTCTGTAACACTTGGCTTCCAAAGGTGTGCAACTGGTCAGGGTTCAGAGTTGTTCCTTGTGGTGGTACTCCTGGTTTTACCCCAAATCTTGTGAAATAAAACAAACAAGAGACAAAAATACAGCTTTTCAATAAATTTTTTAAATTTGGCTGTTGACTGCATACTTCTGAACATCTGCTTCAACATTATGCTGTGTCAAAGGATTTTGTTCTTTACTCATCCTTCTCCCTAGAATGCCATTTTCCTACTTTGGAACATGAACATATGTTTACAAGTTGCACTCTGTGGGCTTAGGTATTATCACATCCCTCTTCCACCATCAGTCCAAGGCTGTGCAGATAGTTCTTGAAGTAGTTTAAAATAGTCTACAAGAGGTAAATAGCTGACTCTGCATGATAATCAAGGATGTTCTTGACTGAAGGGATATTTTCAGAGTTCATAACTCCACTGCAGAAGTCTTGCCCTTTAGTTCCTTTTTACCATCCTTAGGTACAACAGAAATTCTGTCACTGATTTCCAATTTTATAATTCAGTCTCAGTGACAATATATTCAAGTCCCTACTCATTACTTCTCTCAGTGATCAAAATAATCCTTGCACATCAGGGTGCACATAAAATATACTCCTGTGATCACAGAACCCTGAAAACAAATAGCTATACATGCCCCCAGCGCTGCCTTCCTATTAGTTTCAAAAAGATAAAACATTAAAATGAATAATGCTAGAGAGAACAAAGCAGGAGATAGCATAACAAGTAAATTTATTCACTTTTTTTCCTTAGTACATTTTCATGAGAAGCTCTGAAAGGATTTTAAAACTTTGCTGTAAATAGGCTTAGCAATATAGTGGTCTGATAGCTCCAGGACTTGGGTGGGACCCCAAAATGTACCCACCCTCAGAGAAGGACACAGAAATCATTATCAGTATTGTGCAACAATTTATTCAAGAAATTTCTGAGACAAAAAGGTGTATTTTGACAGACAGTACATGCATACAAGAAATTGTTTTGAAAAGGAGATTTATGAAAGGATCTAATGAAGGCCATGTCTTTTTTTAGGACAGTAGCACCCAACTTGCCCAGGCAGCTGTACTGATTGACTGAACTAGGACCTCAATTGTAGCAGCTAAGTGCTGTCATCTGTGATTAGCAGTGAAGCTTCTGAAGCTGCTCGCCTGAGGCACCTCTTCAAAGCTGGAAGTATTCCTGAAGGCTTGGGCAAGATTAAGCGGAGGGTAGCAGTAGTCTGGGGCAGAAAATCATTGTTTAGGGGTAAATGGAGAGTTTAGAATGGATATCACAGAAGTCTTCAGAGTATGTCTAACTAATTCTTTCATCTATGCCCACTGAACTCAGTGGAAACAGATTCAAGGTCAAAAAACCAGCAGTAAGACATCCTACCAAACTTTTGTGGCTTCTAAAATCATCAGTTAGAATGAGCTCATGATTTTTGGAATGTATGAGTTTGTTCACATAATTTTTTAATCTCACTTTGGTTTCAAGTTAATATTCTGTTTCTAATATGATTAACTGATCACTTGACCATTGTGTGTTTATATATACAAATATAGATTTTATATAATTGATTTTCTTTAATTTATAAAAATAGATGCCTCAGAATCTGTCCCTAAAGCCACTGAACCTCTATACAAATGCAAGAAACTGGTGTCAGAAAAATCCTTTATGCCCCTAGCCATCAAGCTTTCTTCCATTAATCTTTCTTCCAAGGTGTCTCATCAATTGACATCTCAGACAGTATTGTTACCTTAAGTCATAATACAAAGAATACATTTTCTATTTTGTGTTTTACTTGAGACTAAAATGTAAAATCTCATTATCTGACAGCTAGATGATGCAATGTGTGTTTTAGATTTTAATTAAATTGAAAGCTTAATGTGCCTGAAATCACAAGAAGTAAAGTACCTCTGAAGCAGTTTACAATTCAGATGCAGTCTAGTGTAGAGATACCCAAATGTTTTAGACTAGTTGGCTTGGTTCATTTATTGCTGATTCTGTGTACAATACAAAACTTCAGAGGTTAATCTGCCTGGCCAAGAAGCTGGATTTACCTGGTTATTTACAATATGCATAGATGTATCATGTCCTGCTAAAGGAACTTCACTAAGTTAAGTAATACCCTTCAAAATTGCTGAGCTATCCCCCTGAGCTCACTAGCAGCACCCAGCTCTGGGTGCAGATCTTCAGTCTACATGCAAGCTGCTGCCCTAGGGCCACCATGTCTACCTGGCCTGCAGGGGAAGATGTTCTATAAAAAAATTATTTCAATGAGTGCAATATTTTTTGTCAGCCTGGGCTGCATAGGTAAACCACTGAAATTCACTCTGTATCAGAACTGGTTCTTTTTCTCCCTCCCTAAATGTTTTCCTTGCTGCCAAGGAAACTTGGTGTAGGAAGAGCAATTTGGATAGCCTGCACATGGCTCCTGTTGCTAAGGAAACGACTGAGGATGCCTGCAGACCACTCTGCAGAGCTCTTAAGTGCAGTTGTGCACTTGGAGGGCTGAGATCCACGTGGGTGAAGAGGCTACAAAGAAAACAGAATTGCTATTTTTCATTTGGGTTGATACCATGAAGATCCTTAGCATTTAGTGCCTGAGATTGATTTTCCAAAATCAGAGCAATGAGAGTATCTGCTGCATTCCCTTAGCACTGCTGTCTGCTCGTGCTTGCAATCATCTGCACACAAAACAAATAAACTAGCAAACTCTGTAACTGCCATATCCAATTCCCCTCACCCTCATGCTGAGTTATTCTGAAGAGACAGAGAGAAAGGAGATGCAGACAGATGTGATCTATTTGGAAATGCAAATGATGACTCTTCAAAGTTTTTTTTATATATCTGTCTAGCTAGTATACAAAAACAGTGGCAGCTTTCTATGAACAGTGGAAATTATATGTATTGCTAAACCACATGCTGGAAGGATATTAGATTAATTCTTGAGAGTCCCAGTGATATTTCAAATACATCTATTTTGAATTGAGGTTATATCTGCAAAATTGCATAGCAAGTGTGATGACATTTCTAGTCTCCCATAAGGATGGCACCTGTCTGCTTATTAGTTGACCTTCAACTAATTCCTCTTCAGATACACATGGGCATATTCAGCTTTTTTACTGTAGTGGTACTTCTCTTACTCATTTCAGTTCGTACTCCACACCAATTGTTTGCATTGCAGCTTAGCCTATGTTCTTATGAGTCTTAAGGACTCAAAACTAGTCACTCAAACGAATTATTGGTCAGAAATAAATTGAACACAGAAGGCAAGTAACAATTTCAGATGTGAAACAAACCAAGTTTCATAGGTCAATAGGTGAACCCTGGGGTATACAGATTATTATAGCCCCCTCTCTGCCTCAGCCTTCCAGGCTCTCAGCACAAATGCTAACAGGTACACAAGCTGTTGTGCTTTGCAACTGGTGAGACTGGCCAAATAAAAAGCAGCTGCATAAATGAATGACTCATATGGGCACAAATTAATGACTCATATGGAGAGTTTCATGAGCTTTGTGATTATAATGGCAACAGAATATGAAGCAGCAGATGGAATTCAACTGAAAGTCCAGCCTTTCACATTAAAAATGTTGTTGAGGTAGCAATAGGGGAATGTTGTTATTCTTTAGTATGTCTCCAGACACTGAAATACTGACCACATCTTGATGAAGAGAATTAAGTTCAGCATCTCTGCTTCCAGCCACAAAACTAAAGACCTAATCAGACTTTACCTTTGTGTTCCCTGTGAGTAGGTAGTTTGTGAATCCAACCCAACCTTAGACATTTTGGACATGTAATGAAACATGATTTTGCTTTTCTTCAGAACCATCCCTCCAAAACCTTGCTAGTGTGTTCCTCTGTTACGACACTGTAGTGCAGGAGGACTGTAAGGAGTCAGAAAAAGTTGATATTTGAGAGGGTTTTGTGAGGATATCTTTGCAAGTTAAGTGATTATATCAAAATTAGGTCAGTGCTGGGAACAGTTGACTTTTTTTCCTTGGAAAGACTTTGGGGCAGACAAATCCAGGAGAAATAAGAAGAAAAATTGTTCCTTTTCTTGCAAAGACTTCAAGTTAAACATAAAATCACAATTTTTATTGGGACAAAACCAGTATCTTTCAGAGAATCCTGAACACTGAGAGAAGTAGCAGACTATTGTTTCACTATACCTCTTAAGCAGAGTGTTAGCTTAAAGAATAAAATAATGCAAAGTCAAACCCTTGGCCCAGATCAGTCTGACTATGCACTTCAAAAAGCTTTGGTCTTCCATAACCTGCATGGATGAACTAATCAGAGAGCAGGATCAGATTCATTCTTCTGTTATACTATAAAGTTCTCTTGACAAGAAATTAAGTAAAAGTGGTACATTCCAGTAAAAATCCATCACAGAAATAAATCCAGGTATTCCTAGAACAAATTAAAGAATGAACTGTTGAAAGCAAAGCCCAGCTCTGAAACACAGGGGATATGTAGGACTCAGAGCAGCCACAGACTGAATACCAGAATAAAGCAGTGTCACAAAAAAGATACAAGCTTTGCTTAAGAGATATTTTTGTTGTTGTTTTCCACTATTTCAAAAGAAATAACTGACTTCTGTGTTAAATCCCATTCTGTCTGTGTAAAGAACCCTTTTGTCCTGCTGAAGGATGCTTTCCAGAAAAAAAATTCCACAAAAGATCATGTATGACCAGTGTACTCAGAGCAATCCTGCAGAGAAGCAACAGCATAGCAAGCAACAGTCAGCCAGGTTGAGGTGCTACATACCTGCCAGAAAGACCCTGAGGGAAACTGCTGTTAGCCCTTCATCTCTACTTTCTTCAAAAAAAACACTTGGTCAACTGAACTGACTCAGTCTGAGTCTGATGGTGGAGCCTTTTAATTCAGTTAGTCATTGATTTCTAATTAGTCAGCACTGTGAATTCACTCTTTCTAACCCCTGTTAATGTGAGAGGTCCTAGAGATTTCCCACAGCTGTGAGTTCATAGGTTTTCAGCTGGCTGCCATGTATACCCAGTGACAATTAAATGCCTTTTTTCCCTTAGGGTACAATGATTTTACTGCACAGTTAAATTTACTTCTTTTATAGTTTACCCCAAAATTTCTTATTTTCATGAGTTCACAGAAATAGTCATTTTACTCATCTATAAAACTCTGATTTTTAGTTTTCATGCACACATCCCAATAATAGTCCATTTCCACAAAATTATAAAATTGGGATCAGCGACTTCAACAGCTGTGGAGAAAAACAAAATTATTACCTGTGAATATTAAAGCAGGTGGTTCAGAACTCCCCTGGTTAGAGGTAAGCAATAGCTATGGCTACAATTACGATTATTTATGCACAGTTTATGTTAGAACCTGATTAGCAGGCAATAAGAACAGATTTCATAACAGCAATAGGGAAGTGTTTTTCTCTAACGAAGCAGAGCTACAATTCTGACTGGGAAAGAAAGAGCTGTTACTGTGGTTGAAATAAAAAAAATGAGCAAAATATTTGACTAGCTCATGATGATTTTCTTCACGTGATTTTCAACTCACTGAAGATTTGGGTTTTCAGATTGTTCACATTGAAGCATCGGTAAATGTGAAGCTGCTGTTACACAAAGATAAGTTTACCCCTCTTGAAAAATGTCCTGAAAGTGTCGATGAAACACACAGTAAGGATTGAAACACACAGTAAGGACTGAGAGCAGCCCTGAGGAGAAAGACGTGGAGGTGCTGGCTGATGAAAAGCTCCACATGAGCCAACAACGTGTGAGTGCAGCCCAGCAAGCCAACTGTATCCTGCACTGCATCAGAAGATGCACGGCCAGCATGGGGAGGTGGTTCTGCCCCACCATTCCACCTTGGTGAGACTCCATCTGGAGTACTGCAACCAGCTCTGGAGCCCCAGTAACAAGCAGGACACAGACTTGTTGGAGCAGGTGCAGAGGAGGTCCTTGAAGATGAACACAGGACTGGAATACCTTTCCTGTGAGGACAGGCTGAGTCGGGGTCATTCAGCCTGGAGAAGAGAAGGCTCTGAGGAGACCTCATTGTGGCCTTCCAGTGTCTGTCTACATGAAATCTGGGGAGAGACTCTGGAGATCATGTGGTCAACCCATTTGCTCGGGTAGTACTACTTGGCCCAGGACTACATCCAGACAGCTTTTATACAACTCCAGGAATGGAGACTCCACAATCTTGGCAACCCGTGCCAACACTCAGTCATCCTCAGTAAAAAAGTGTTTCCTGATGTTCAGACAGAATCTCCTGTGCTTCAGTTTGTGCCCATTGCCTCTGGGCCTGTCAGTGGGCACCACTGAGAAGAGCCTGGATCCCTCTTCATTACACCCTTCCATCAGATATTTATACATGTTGATGAGATCCATCCTTGAGCCTTCTCTTCATAAGGCAGAGCAGTCCAAGCTCTCTCAAACTATCAGACAGAAAAAATAGGTAGGGGAGCATTTCCCACATGATTTATATGGAGAGTTACTTGTGCAAAAGAAATGAAAAGCTGCAATTCTTTGTATATGAAATTGAAAGGTAAAAAAGTAATATTATGAAAGTGTCCAGCAACAGACAAAGCTTTGTTGGTCAAGTACCTACTGTAATAACTCCATGCAACAAAGCAGGCTGGAGTCCACCTCACAAGAAGCAAGTCTGCAGAGGAAGACCTGGGAACATTTGGAGACACTTGAATCAAAATAGCTGTGTGATAACAAGGACTCATTTCTGCTGCAAACCAACAGAAACAAAACCCTAAGTGTTGCAAACATTTCAATCAGATTTTTTTCATTCTCCTTTACTTTTACAGTCGGAAACGTTTATATATGTTCAAAACTGTGTGGAAAAGCTATTGGAAATGTTTGGTTCTTTTTTTGTTGTTTGTTGTTTATGTGCTGTTGACAAGCTTTTGCCCACACTTACCAAGCAGAAGGAAATATGACAGGCAGTATGTGCTGGAGCCATAAGGACTGCTGCAATGAGGGGAGACAGGACATAAACCCAACTGGGAACTAAGTGCTAAACAGGAAAAAGACAAGGATGCCAGCTTTGGTTATGTTTAGGAAGGAACAGACATATCTTCCTGGCAAGATTCCCAAAAGTGCAGCAGTGTTTGGACATGTTAAGCTGTAAGGCTTTTTACATCTCTCCAGAGACAATACCAATAACAGCTATAGGATAAGAGATAATTTTTTGTCTTGATTATTATCTACATTTCTATTTCTTTACGTTTGTTTGTTTTGAGATTACAGTCACCATGAGTGAGAGTTAGTCCTACAGTTCTACTCGTAAAATTTGCCTTATGCCAGCACTTTATTCTGAGCCCACACTTGAAAAACTGCACCCAGCTGGTTTAGCTTGGAGGATGTCACTTCCCTCCTAGTGTCATCACAACCACCAATTCAGACATAATGACTACAGCACTACTCTATTTTCTGTACCATTATAAATTGTCCTTAAGCAGTAATCCAAGCACCCTTCATAGAGGTCACAGTTCAGACACCTCTCTTCAAGGTATCACAGTGATGGGGAAGCTTTGTCTTCTTTGGAAACCCTCTGCATTTCCTAAATATGCTATACTCTGTCTCTGTAAATGCAGAGGTCTGAGCAGTGGGATGATGACAACCAAACCATTGCAATGTTTCCTGAAGAGGAGGAAACATTCAAAACTTGTTTATTCCACTAATTCATAATTTTCTGGGTACACTAGGTTTGACCTTGACTTTGACTTGCTGCAAGATGAACACCCAGTTGTTCCATGACTCCTGCTCCACAACAGGATAGGGGGAGAAAACAAGATGAAAAAAAGCTTGTGGGCTGAGATAAAGACAGAGAGATCACTTATTAATTACCATAGTTGGCAAAACAGCCTCAACTTTGGGAAGATTAGTTTAATTCCTTGCCAATTAAAAATAGTGTAGGATGGTGAGAAGCAAAGATAAAACTGAAAAAGCTTCCCTCTACCCCCTGATTTTTCCAGGCTCAGCTTTGGTCTTTCATTCCCAACTCTTCTACTTAGCACCCAGAGTGGCACAGGGGAATAGGGAGTGGGGTTGTGTTCCCAGTAGCTCCTCTCTCCTCTTCTTTCCTCCTCACACTTCTCCCCTGCTCCAGTGTGGGGTCCCCGATGGGCCACAGCTCCTGTCAGAAGACTGCTCCTGTAGACTTCTCTTCATGGGCAGCAGCTCCTGTCAGGAGCTTGCTCCTGCCTGGGCTTTCCATGGGATGTGCCATTTTTCAGGGCACATCCACCTTCTGCAGCATGGGATCCTCTGTGGGCTGCAGTGTGGGTATCTCCTCCAGTGCTGTCCTCCATAGGCTGCAGAGGAATCTCTGCTCTGGCTCCTGGAGCACCTTTTCCTTGCCCCCTTTTTTCTCTGACCTTGGTGTGTGAAGGGTTCTTTCTCTCATATTTTTCTTACTCCTCTTGCACAGCTGCTGCACAGCATTTTTTACTCTTTATTAAATATTTTGTCACAGAATTGCCACCAGCAACACCGATGGGGTCAGATGTGTCCTGTGGTGGGTCAGCTGATGTGAGTTGGCACTGGCTGTCACCAACATGGGCATGCCCTGGTCTCTTCTCACAGAGGCCACCCCTGCAATCCCCCCGTTACCAAAACCTTGCTGAATAAAGAAAATACACTGTGATAGTCTCTGCTATTACAGACACATTCACTTTTCACGTCACCTGGCTTAAGCCTTTCCTTCTTACCCCACTCTCACCCAAATGGACACACATACACAAATGAAAGCCATTCTACCTGAAGAATTTGTACTACAGTGAAGCATGTCTGGCTGACGTAGTAATTTTATGAATATATATGAGAGACTGTTTTGGGGAGTTTTCTCAGTAATTTCAGGAGCTGGTCGGTGCCTCCAGCACATTTTCATGAACTGAGTGCATCATCCATACTTTCTAAGTGTTCTCAATGAAAAATGTCATACTTGATATCAGAAGCTTGGCTGACAGGGCAGAATCAAAATCCCTGTCTGTCACAATGTGAGAATTCTGCCTGTTTATCATCCAAAGTTTGGATATTAGGAAGGCAGGTGATGGAAGATTGGCA
>NW_008606447.1:0-1141 GCF_000691845.1 Merops nubicus
CTGCCATGACTTTTGGAATATAATACACTTCGATTGTTTTGATTGCATTTTTACCATTGAATAGAAGGTTAAAAGACCCCAAAAGCATAGTAGTAATTACTTGATTATTTAAAATTAGCATTTAATGCCACTATGTAACAAAATGTAAATTGATATCTCTATGGTGAGATATTAACACATTGGATGAAATTCAACATTTCAGATGTAACAAATGAAAAGTAAGGATTAAATGGTGCTTTATAGAATCAGATTTTTTTTTCATTAAAACATATTCTTTGTCTTTTCCACTTTTAAATTTGGAAACTTATAAAACCCAGCAAATTCATTTTCAACAAATCAATATTTAGAGTGGAAAATATGTTAATTACACAATTTCTAATTACCCCTGTTTGTTTTCACCTCATTAGCTGCCAGCAGACTACTTTACTGCTTGAGGGGAAAGAGAACCTTGACCAAATGAAATGAAAGCTGGAGCAATTCCATAATTGGCTGTTTGTGCTCATATATAAATCTATTTGTTCTGGCTTGATTTGCTTGCTTTTTTTTTAAAGTGTGTCAGATAAACAAAAATATCTTCTTTTTTAATTAATGGCTGTCAAAACGGAGCTTTATTTAAATTCTAAAATAAATCCTTGGCATTAGTTCCAGGCTGCACAAATACATTTTCATTTTCTGAGCTGAATGCAAAACTAATGTAACTCCAGTCCTGTGGAATTTGCTGTATGCAGTCTGAGCTCCTAAATCCATACAGGAAACAGAGTATTGTTGTATGGTTTACTAGGAATCCACTAATAAGCATTCCAATTAATATATAGAGAGATTTCAGATTTCTTCATAGAATTTACTTCAGTCATCTGACCAAGAAAAGTAATTTTGGGGACACAAAATAAAAAAAAGGTAAGATTAGGGACACAAATTCTAGTCTTAAACATGTTTCTGATTTAGAAAATCTGTTTATAATTAACACACTAATTTGGGATAAGATGAGACCTGCTTAAAGACATGCTGACTTATATCTAGCAAAAGAAATTGAAAAAGACAGAAGATTCTTAAATTGTATAAAGTCAGGAAACAGCTGCTGTGCTATAAGAGTAGATGTGACTGTAAAGCTGCATTAAGTAAAATAATAAATAATCAGCAG
>NW_008606447.1:1172-4163 GCF_000691845.1 Merops nubicus
TAAGAAGACAACTGAATTTGGCTAATAGAATGAATGGTCTGAAAAAATGTAACTGGTGTAACTGAAATGTATAGCTTTGAATCCTTGGGAAATACAGAGACTAAAGCTTTTATTCCATAATTCTGCATGAACTGCCATGTGAAAAACTAGCTTCCACTTTTTATAAATTGTAAAATCAGAAGTAATAATATCAGACTGGAACATAACAAATACCTGGAGACTGAAGCAGATACAGATTTATTAGTTTGACCTCACTGGTATAAAGGCATTTAGAGGAAAGAAACTGAGCATGAGAATAATTAAAATGACAAAGTTAATGGAAGCTGAAACAAAATGCATTATGGCTTATTGCAAAATAATTTTACTGAACCAATCTGCTGTATATCGTTGACAAGATAATTGATTAGTCTTAGATAGACAAGACAGTCTCTTTTCACATGTGAATTGAAGTAGTGTCTTTGATGTAGTGTCATATAAGAAGTTATTTGTAGACCTGGAAAAGTTGAAAATGCAGGTGTATAGGAATTTGCTAAAAGAAAGTTCCCCTAGCAACGTGAAAATACTGAGTGGGAAACTAGTACTGGAAATCTTCAAGTCTATGTCTTGGAATTATTATGCATACTATTTTGAGACCAATGAGAATTTAGAAAGTAAAAGTGATGGTACAAAAGTGGAGTATACTGTCAATATGGAATAAAAGAATTTTATTTCATGACAAAATTAACTTTCAGACTACTGTTAAAGAGAAGAGGGAAAGGTATAAAATCTAAGGGAACACTAAAGGAGTAGAAAGATTTATATATACTAACAGATTACATCATGACTCTGATCTATTAAAGTGAGGTAAACATAAAAAGAGAGAATGTGATCACAGGATAAACCAAGAGAAAGGTATTTCCACTGAGGCAGAGAAATACTCATGATCTATACCGATCACAGACAGGATTTAATTTACAAGTTTATGCATACTGTCACCTGGTCCTCTCCAAGAAGGTAAACTGAAATAAATTCTAGTAGGATGTTCAGAGTAAATATCCATCATAAAAGGGCAACAGATGATGAAAGTTTGGCTTCATCTGTATGACAGAACAAAGGTAAAAACTATGTGGGATTGCTCTTTATGGATGCGTATGAAAGCTAAATTGCAGGAGATATTTAAGCTCATGGACAATGCCAGGATAAGAATAAATATATATGAATCATCTTGCACTTAATACAGAGATTAAGAGACTCATGACTATCATAGCAGAAGGACTGATTCATTTCAGAAGGTGCTTCTGAAAGAGAATGATATATTTAAAGGCACGATACGTATCACATATTTCTTTCTTTGTGGAGCCATACTTAATGAAGAAGCCATAGATGAAGCAGTTGTGGATATCTGCTCCCTGGAAGTGTTGAAAGCCAGGTTGGATGAGGCTTTGAAAAACCTAATCTAGTGGAAGGTGTCCCTTTCCATGGCAGGAGGGCTGGAACTGAATGTTCTTTAGTGTCCCTTCTAACCCAAACCACTCTATGACTCTATGACAGAGGTAACAACACCATGAACACCTCACCAAAAAAAAGAGTGTGATTTGTACTACCTTTGATCTAGGTACAAACAAAATTGTTTTCCATTTCTATCTTTGTTGTAGTTTTATTTGTTTTAAATTAAAGGTATCTCTGTTCTACTGCAGAACCCAGAACTGGACATAGCACTCTAGGTGTGCTTTCACCGGTGCGGTGTAGAGGAGAAGGATCACCTCTCCCAACCTGCTGGCAACGCTTTTTCTAATGCAGTCCAGGGCACCATTAGCCTTTTTTGCTGCCTCTTGCCCAGCTTGGTGTCCACCATGACCCCTAGGTCCATTCCTGCAAAGCTGCTTTCCATCTCAGTTAGTCCTAGCATGTACTGGTGCCTTGAGTAGTTCCTCCCCAGATGACTGTCATTGCACTTCCCCTTCTTGAACTCCATGAGTGTCCTGTCAGGCCATTTCTCCAGCCTGTCAAGGCCTCACTGGGTGGCAGCAAGATAACTCCACCATAAGAGCAACTCCTCTCAGTGTTGTGCCATCTGCAAACTTGCTGAGGGCACACTCTGCCTCATTATTCCAATCATCAATGAAGATGTTGAACAGGACGGACACAGTATAGACCCCTGGGGTACACTGCTAGGTACCGGCCCCTAACTAGACTTCATACCACTGGTCAACATCCTCTGAGCCCAGCCACTCAGGCAGTTTTCAATCCAGCTCACAGACTTCTCATTTAGCCCACACTTCATTAGATTCTCTATGAAGATCTTACAGAAACTTAGTGGGAACTTCAATCAAGTGGAATTTTGTTAGCTGAGCTTGTTCAAACAAGGTGATGACTTGGTACATTTTCAGATTGTTGTGTGAATGAACATCAGTTACAAAATTTCCATTTCTCTATACCTGAAGTATGTCTGTTAATTAAATAATGTTTTTACAAGATTTCAGCTAGTTTGAACTATTATCACATAAAACATGGAAATAGATTCACTTGGGACGACACAGCACATGTTGAACCTTGCCGTAGTCACACAGACGCAGTTAAGGAAGTTGGGAATTAATCCCCTAGGCATGTTAATGTGCTTTTTTGACAATTGTGATTAACTCTAACAAGGTATTTAAATTGCAGATATCCTGCTGACTGAATATTCAATAGGTACTTGACAGCCAATCGCCAGTGTCCCAGATGTTTTCCTGTTGCAAGGGTAACAGGACCTTTTCCTGTGACTTTACCTTCAAGATAGTTTATTCAATCTTTAGAGCCCTCCTCTCAAAGATATTTTAACACTTTACAGTAATGTTTTGTTTCCATCACCCTGAATTCAGCACAAATTATAAATTTTAAAATTATAAATTTTATAAAATTATGAATTTTAAATAAAAATTCCCTGAATTTGTATCAGGGAAAAAAATTATCACTGGTTATCCTTTTTTATGGCTTTTTTTTTGAAAACAATGGTCTCCGACCCACACACAC
>NW_008606447.1:4194-34633 GCF_000691845.1 Merops nubicus
CAGCACAGACCTCTCTGAGACTCTCTTGGTAATATCTGTTGACCATTTATACAACATATATAAATACATATTCTTGGTTTCTTGCTTCTTTATTAGTTTGCAATCCACAAAAGAACCTTCCTTGGACAGCTAAAGGTATTTTATGAATCATTGATTGGAAAGCTTGTTAAAAGTTATTTGAAAATATAAATGCACTTGCAGCTACCTAAGTGACCGTTCATGTCAAAGACTGCTACTATGTTGGTGGGCAATTACTATTCTTTACAAAACCAGTATAGATACTTCCCCATTAGATAAAATATCTATGTGACTTTTTAAAAATTGTTGTTTATTTCCTTATTAAACATATTTTCAGCTAATTTGATACTGAAATCTGACCTTCAAGTTTGTGGCTGCTTGAATTCTTCCTAATTGTCTTTTTGATAACAGTTAGCACACACATCATCTTTCATTTTTTCCAGTAGCAATTAATTTTAGTAATAGCTGGGCAATAGAGTGTACTTGGGTTTGTAGTTCAGAAAATTTGAAATTTAAACTTTTTTGGGGGATTTGTTGCTAAATAGTGGCTGGTTCTTTCTCTTCGTTTTGTCCCTTTTGCCTTTGGAAGAGCCTGAGGGAGTCTCAGCTGGTTGTATTTGTTTACTGTTACATACTTAAACTCTCTTAAGTCTCTGATACTTTAAAAACATTCAAGTCTTGTGACTATTGCTAGACAAGTATCCTGGTGTTCCTTCTTACAGGAATTGATCCTGTCAGGTCTGTGTTCAGTTTGTTAGGTCACCCCGCTCAGGAACTTAGCACAGACATATTGCAGAAGTGAGAACAAATGCCTGGTAGTTCTATGGGTGTTTGTCTATAATTAGAGAAGAGATAATGAGTTTGCAGCCTGAGTTCTCCCTTGGTAGTTTATTCATCTTAGGTGAAGAGAACAAGAGAGAATTGAAGGCAGCGAAAGGAAGGGCTGGAACTCTTGGGGCATCAGCAATGATTTACTGATCATGTAGTGAGAGCTCCCCACTATAGCACTGAAAATAAACATATAATGTGAAAGAAATACATGGGCTTAATAGTCACTCTAGTAATTATTTTAGTAAGGACCTATACGGTAATGTATTTATATCTAAGGAACTATAACCTAGGCTTAGTAAGAAGGGAAATAAAAAACAACTAATCAAAGTAGTACCAGCTTATTTGCAAGTGGAATAAAGGTGTTGGAGGAGAGCCTGAGAGCTACTGCCTTTATTTTTTTCTTAATACAGAAATGTCCTTTCATGATTTTTTTGGCTTGTCCTCCTTTTTGAACCCTAAAGAGAGATATTTTATTTGGATTTTCGTATTTATGACATTTTTCTTGAGTCCGAGCCACAGATTGACTTTTTACTTGAAAATTCTTTTTTCTTTATTCTATGTCTTGATATGGAAAATTAGAATGCAAAATATGACTTATATTTTATAAAATGCTACAATTATGTCTGTCATAAAAGTAACTACAATTGTGTCTGTCACTGACAGAATTTTTCTTCCTTTTTTTCTTAATTGTGGAAATATTCTCAATTTTTATACCACACAAGTTATGTGTCTCTTGCATGTTGTCCCACAGATGCAAAATATTACTTATATTTTATAAAATGCTATTAGTAACTACAATTGTGTCTGTCACTGACAGGATTTTTCTTCCTTTTTTTCTTAATTGTGGAAATATTCTCAATTTTTATACCACACAAGTTATGTGTCTCTTGCATGTTGTCCCACAGATCTTACGTTAATTTAAACAATGATATTAGAACAATGAATGGTGTAAACTGTGCATCTCCCCTAACACACACAAAAATCATTCATACGGTTTCTGCAACAGATCTCTTTGAGTGAATAAAGAAAAGGTAACGTGTCAATGCCACTTGAAATTCATTTGAGATTCGTCTTAAATTAGGACCTCACACTGTCACATATGAGAGCTTAGGGAGCAAGCGAAATTGTCTTGCAGCTTGTTGTGTAGAAAACCACCACATTAAAAATAAAAACTTTATATGTACAGAGTAGTTTAAGAGAATTATCATTTGAAGTAAATACATAGCAAACAGACATTGAATTTTCAGTTACTTGTCTTTCCCATTGTTACCTGTGACAGAATGAACACTGAGAGATGATAGAATCAAATTCAAATCAAGTTAAAACCTCTCATTGTGAAGTTCAGGATATTAGGCAGCTGACCTATAGAACAAATTGCTTAGTTCCAGATGAGTACAATGTTTGTGTAAGGCTGAGTGGTGCTGAAGTCATCGATTTTTGTATGTGAACTTCTATAGCTGTTCATCTACCCAACTTCCTCTAAATAGAGCGAGAGAGAATTTGTTGACACTAATGTTTATTTGTTTTAATGACTAAAAAATAAAAAAGAATTCCAACACCTAAAATGAATACTCATTAAGTTGTGCTAGGCAGTGTTAGTGGTGTGATTAAGTGTAATGTGTTTATTACATGATGCCACCAGCTCCCAGCTTTCTCTGAAATGAAAGCAAGAGAAATGAGAAGTTAGCCCCAAATGAAAGGTTGATATTTACTGACCCAAACCTCTAGTCTTCTAGTCAGGGTATCCATTTGATTGTAACACAGTTTTTCTTATCAGCCTTTTGAAATCCTGTGTTGGAAATATTTTCAGACTGGATCCTAAAATACCATGGGAAAGGGACTGGACAGTAAGTGGTAGTATGAAAGTGGTGAATGCTTTCACTACTTCTCTAGAGCAATTACTGCCATATAAAGTTACCAAATTTCCTATTCCTACTTATGAGTATTAATTACTGACCTGAGCTACAAAGAGAAAAAATGCAGTTGATGGCAACTTTGTTGAGCCGCTTGAACTCTGATGTTCTTTTGGTAGGTGACCGAAGCACAATTTTTGACAAAACAAAGCATGTTTTATTGGTGTTCCAGATTCTTATTTTGTAGGAAGAAGAAAATTGTTGAAACCAAACCATTTTTAATGCAGCCTTGTTGGTTCATCTGTAAACATTGTTATTGCTGCAGTATTACTTTGGGAGGTATATTTGATTGTCAGTCTAATAAATTGATACTCTACTGAATTATTACCTTAGGGAAAAGATGAAAAAAAATTGCTGGGCTAGTTTGCCAGAGAAATAATATTGTTTATTTTCTTCAGGAAATGATCAGTGTATAGAAACATCCCTAATCCACGTTTTATACCTAGAGTTTGGAGAAAGATAGGAAAAGAAGGGTCATTAAAACATCACAGCCCATTTTGGTACTTCAGATAACCAATTCAGAATTTCAATTTGTTTTTTTCCAGCAAGTTATTATCATCCTGTTCTTGAACTTTCAAAGGAGGCAGACAGATCAAGAAAAGGCTTTTATGCAACAGGTAAAATTTTTCTTCTCACTACCAGCCTGGACAAAGCTTTTCTGACCTTTAAGTTGTTGCAAGTAACAAATTGGTTATTACAAGTAGCAATAAGCAACAAATTTCCATCTAAATAAACAACATCAGCATCACTATCATCCATTTCTTCCCTGTGTTTTAAGTACATGGACCCAACATCCATCAAAGAGAGCTGGTGGCACAGGAACAGTATAGTTACAAGTACTTCTCCTTTTGCATTCATCATATGGAAATGTCTAATCTACAAGTCTAACATTGGTTATTGCCAATTGGTTATTGCCTCAAGGAGTCCAACATTTGAAGAAGTCACCCCAATAGACCACCAAGGCTGGGGAGTGCCTTGATCTTTTGCTGACTGCATTCCCCAGTAGGAAGGATAAGGCCATTAGCAGTAAACATACAGGAAAGACTTTACCATCCCACCCCAAAGCATGCAGGAAAGATATCTTGTGATTAACTACCAGAGGAATAAACAAATCAATATATTCACTTGTGGTGCATGATGAAACAAAGGAAGGAGTAAGCCAAGCCAGAAACCCAGTGATGGGGGAAGAAATAAAACAGGTCAACAGCTCAGTTCCAACCACACAGAAATCACATCAGTAATTGCCAAAAAAAAAAACAGGATAATTGCCTACATTATGAACTCTACTTGCTGTGGACAGCCAGGAAGCCTTCTCAATAACAAGAAATCATACCTAACACACACTATACAAATAAACTGTCCCCACTCACTACATTTAGAGCCATCTTTTATACTATTAACTTCAAAGGCAGGGCACCTGATATTAATTTCCTAATTGGCTTCCACCCAAGGTTGGCCAGGCCTTGAGAGAAAATCAAGAGGAAGGTCTCCCCTGCCTGATTGTGTACATCATCCATATGTCAACCTTAACTCAGGGCTTGGGGTCTTGACCCCAGCACTTCACTTGATGATTTTGTTGGTGAATGTTTGCACCTGTTCTCTTCTGTTATACTCACAAACTATAGAAGTAATGGGAAATGTTATAAACCATTAATATTTGGTCATATAAATCATAAGCTGTTAACATAATGGTGCTTAAACTGTTTAGACAGAACAATAATATATCACTTAGAATTAATGTGGTGTCATAGCACTGCATTACATATATAAATGTCAGGGCTTTATATTTATGGTGTAGCTTCTGGATTTTGTTTTGCTTTGTTTCTACCCTAGACTCAGCAAATACACTATCCTAATAATAAGCTTTCTGTGAACATGATAAAAAGAAGTCAGGGCTAGTGTGATATAGTGATTCTACAGTTGCACCTGCAGGTTACAAACAAGCAAACAAAAAAAAAAAAACCAGCTAACCCAAACCCAAACCAACCAAACCCCACAAACTCCTTCTTCCTACCAAAACAGAATTCTACAAAACTAAGATTTAGGAGAAAAAAAGAGTGGCTTCAAAACTGCTGTGTCTACGAGGGGCTAATTAAAGTTGTTTGTGTAATCTTGTGTTTATATGGCTGTAACTCAAAACTTTAGTTTATTTCCAAGTTCAAGACAAATAGTCATTTGTGGGGGAGGGGGATATAAACCTTTTTTTTTTTTTAAATGCAGAGGTTCTTTAATCCTTTTTTTTTCCTTCCTCAGTTTCTGTGTGCATACTCTAAGTATTTCCAACTAAGTGTTATCTAGAGATATACATGTTGCATAATTTAATACAATATAATTTACCAAATTCTAGCATACAACATTGTATTTATGTTGGGTTTGTGGTTCACTGCCCTCATGTATCATCAGAGAAAGCTCAAGTTTCTGAGTAATATCTCTGTTCTTTTCTAATGACCCACAGAGATGCAAACTCTCATAAACTCATTACTCTTGGTTAATTTGTTGGCTTCAAGTTGACTCTTCTGACTAATCTGGTTTCTTGGTCAAAAACTACAGATTTTTTTTAAAACTAAATATGGCAACAACTATTTCAAATGGTAATTGGGAAGTCTGAAAGAACAAGATTTCTATCTGTAAACATAATTTACAAGAGGACAATTGCTGTCCACTTATAATGTTATAAAACTGTGTTACAAATTTTAGCTTTTAATGTTCTTTCCGTCTTGAACAGAAAACAAAAAACAAAACAAAACAAAACAGTGTATTTCATAAGAATTTGTACTCCTAGAACAAAATACTGCAGAGACTGCTTTCTGTCTGATAATGACTCAGAAGCATATTTATTTCATACACTCTAGCTATACTGTACAATGATTTCAAGACTGCATGATGACTGACTGCTTTGCAGAAATAACCACTGACCTGTAAAGGTCAAGCTGTGTTTATATATTTGAATAAGCCAAGTAATTTGTGCTGCTGCAATAAATAACAAACAGGCATGAAACAATTTTGTTTATTTATTTTTTGAACAGTATATACATAATTATTTGTTTTATCCATGTTGATCTTTCATTTGTCCTATACATAACTCAGCTACACTCACTTTTTCCTTGTCTTTAGCTAAATTTAAATTAATCCCCAAGAATTCTGTGTTAAAAAAGTTCTTTAAATCAGTGAAGGTTAATCATTTGCATTATCCCCAATGACACAGCAACTCATTTCAGTTACTGTGAACCTCCTCAGTCAATAATTAAATAATTTTCCATAGTATAAAGATTTCCAGCACTCTAAACTGTTGATCAACACCTGCTAGGCAGTAAATATTTTGGGGTTTACTATATCTATTTTAATTATCTGCTTAATTTTGTTTCTAAAATATTATGCAAACTTCTACATTTTCAGTCTTTACAGATTGGGTAACTGCAATTCTCCAAATCTCAAGAAAAAAGTTTTAAATTTCACTTTCCTGTATTTCACAGATTTGCTGTTTATCTAAATTGTCTGGAGCGTCTCCACAGCTTACAGAAATCACTGGGGTAATGATGATTAATCCTGTTACTGATAAGCAGAAGCACACACGCTTGGGAACAAGATGGTGTGTTTATTTAAAACAGAATATAAAAGTATCAATTCTTGGATTATTTCTTTTTTTAAGCAAATGTCTATATTATCTTTAATTAGATATGCCCTTGCCTTTTTTGCAGGTTTTCCCAGAAGTTGGTTGCATGTTCCTCTGTGAACGAGAAACTCTTTGTTTGTAAAGTTTCCTTAGTAAATACCCAGCATGGTTGAAGTACCAGGACCCAATTATTGCATCACACCTATTCCCAGACCAAAAATAACAGAAGTGTCTTTAACAGTTCTGTTGGCAACTTGTTTCCCAAAACTCTAGCTGGTACAATTCTCCAATGGTGAAAGTGGTGAGGCTTGCAAAGTTCTTTAATGCAACAAAAATTGCCTCTAATACTGAAGTGTGAGGGGTGAGGAGACAAACAGCAACTGTCATTTATTTTGAGAATCCAGCATAGTGCCCTGCCTCATTTGCATGCATAAAGTGAGGAAATTTGATTTAAAATCTGTTTCTTGTAACTGTTTTCATATTGAAAAAAAAATAATATTCCCTAAACTGTACTTTCGTACTATTAGTGAGAAAGTAACAGCTTTGATATCAATGGGAGAAATAACATTAAAACTGTAGATTTTTTGTCTTGAATTGATTTTCTTCTGGTTTTATTTTTTATTTTTTTTAACTGTATAAAAATAAATAAAAGCTATTATTGTAGACCATACGTGTTATTATGTAAGCTCCATATTGATGAGTGCAGTATCAGCTGATAAGGTGGCTGATCAGTGAAGATGCCTTTTTTGGAGAAACATCATACCCTACAGTACGATCAGTCTGTAAGCAGTTGATGGGAGGAGGAATGTTTTTCCATCCTACAAAAAGAATATCTAAAGATAAAATTCCTTATAAGATAACAAATGTGGAAGCATTAAAAACTGTATGCTCTAGAATAAGGGATACTAAAACAGGATGGAAACAGGATGGAGCTGGTTAGTCTATGTCTAGACCTTCTCAGTCCACAGGTTAAAGGGTTATGCCATTAACTGATCTATAATCACTACGAGAGGGCTAGGAAACTGAGATATTCCATTTCTTCCTAAGGAACCATGCTGGAGTTAATGCTGACTTATGCTGTGGCATGGATTTATTCCTGGTGAAAACTGGAACCAACAGAGAATCAGGCTTTTCTGCACACCTACCTGTTCTTTTCTCTCATTAAATGAAAAAGGAAAGTATTCCAAGAGCTAACATTTTTTGGAAGACAGAAACTGTGTTTAATTTAGGGCTCTGTTCAACAGAAAATGTGTCTCAGTTGTCAGTCCTTGAAATGTCCTACTACACATGGCAACAGAGTTCTTGTGTACATCTGGGGAATTTCTACCCTTCCCATTTCCCACTGCTTTTCTTTAAAATAATTGTTCCCTTTGGGAGGCAGGCTGTTGAACCCATTCTGTTTGGGCTGCACTAACTTTATGGCCTACATGTTTTGCTGCATAGCTGGAGAAAGAGCAGATGTGGATGTAACAATGCACAGAAATTGAGAACTGTAGGGGAAAAGATAGGATGAGTGCATTTTCTTAAATCATCTGGGCATATCCAAGAGAATACTGATTTTACTAGGGTTGTGTTACACGTTTGTGACAAAAACAACCAACCTATGGCAAAGAATTACTTCATGAACTCTTATAGTTTTGCTTAATAATTGCACAGTTGGTTTCTACTAAGTATTGCATTTTCTGCATTGTTTAATTTACAAATATTAATCCAGCTGAAGTGTCCCTCAAGGAAGATAATTTTTAATGAGAATTTCATTATGACATAACAAAATGACATGGCAGCCAAAGTCACATTTGACGTCACTCAAAATGATAATTTAAAGTTGAAATTCTATTCTCCTCCAGTTTCTCATTCAGCTATTTAAAACAGCTCTGGTAGCAAAAAGATCCTTAAACCTTTGTTGCAGTAGATTGGTTATAGGATCAAAGTCGTATGGGTGAACTCAACCCATTCAGTGTGATATTATTTGCATTCACATTAAGTGTAATCACCTTTGACTGGCAATAATTAATTTCTTAGCTACCAAAAACTATCAAGGAGCTGTATTCTACATAGCAATACTAAGACTTGTTTTTTGTTATCTTCCTCATATTCTGATACTGAGATATCATTAATACACATACTAGTGGATTTATCTGTGGTTTACAGATATATTAAATCTAGTCTCTCTCTCTCTTCTGGTAGTGTGACAAATGAGAAAGTGGTATATGATTAATATGAGGCAGCATATTAAGCAGGAGCATTGCCAGCCTGGGATGTGATTTCTCTTCATCTCCAGTTGTGTGACTATATCTTTGCATTCTTCTCTGTCAGCATCTATCAAAGATTCAGAGAACAACTCATGAGTATTCCTCCCTCGCTGGTCTATTCGTACTAATTATAATGTTAAAAAGTGATATGGACTTAGATTTAATTAAGCAACGTGCTCAGTTCTTCACCTCACCAACAACATTTTTAATTATTGTTATGAGCATTCATGAAAATTCATTTAATGCACACCGACTTTTTCAAGATATGGCAAGGGCTTTGTGAACCACTGCAAAGATAGGAGCTGATTAAATTCTCATGGAAATAAAACCTTGAAATAGAAAAAGAAAGAAGAGCCAGTAAAGTTCCTATTGAACCTCACTCTTTTTTGGCACATGCTTAAATGCATTGTATCTTTTCTTTCACGTTCAAAAGATGATGAATTGTTTTAATTGTCATTTTGCTGATTAAAATTGATGTGTGCCTTAATTTTTCTATATGGAGAGAGATGTTGAGTGGACAAAGGAGGGGGCAGCCAAGCTGGAAACCTGCAGAACAGCAGCGGGTTGCTTTGTTGCAGGCTGAGCTTGTGCAAAGCACAGATGAGCAGAACACAGGAGCCCACAGAGTCTTGACAAGAATTTAAAGAGAGGCAGGCTGAGAGGGAAAGGTCATTGGAAGAGAAAGCAGAGAGAGTATTTTATCAGATGATTTAAGATCTAATCCTCTCTTCTATACCAAGGCTAAATAAACACTCCTGCTACCTCTCTCTAGGAGTGACTGCCTCCTCTGTGCTTGTCACTTCTCCATACTGTGGCCTTGTGCTTTAAGTTAACCTTTCTTCTTAACTGCTCCTATAATAAGCTCTAAAACTTTCTAAGCCTTTTATTGTCCAAGTGGTGTTTTTTTCTATGACTTTACAATGAAATTCTGCTGGGTTGCAGTCGGGGCTGCTGAAAAGATGGCATTGGTAACTTTTCCAAATGGTTAAGGATAATCTGTATACTAGAAATAGTCATCCTTGGAATATGTAAAGCAAGAATACATGTTAAACTCAGAAACTGTGAAATTGTGACAGACCTGAAACTCCTTCAGTAATTTATTTTGAAATATTTGTACTGGAGTCTTCAGAAAATCAAAGAGACATACAGAGATTATTATACTAAAACCATACTTCATTTCTACCCATTATGGACTAACAGTTAAAAATGTTTGAAGAAATTCTCATACTTCAGCACTCAAACTGCATTTTATAATTTGTTAAAAAATAAGAAAAAAAAAACCAAACTTGAATTCAGTTATCCTTGTGTAGATTTTTGATTTAGTACTTTGTGTAAAATTCCTGCAAAGTTTGGTTAGTGGGATGGTGTCAAAATGGAACTTCACATCTGCAGTGATGTTTCTCAGATATGGCTTCGTTTGTGCAAGCCTTGAATTCAAAGTACCTGTAAATAATTCAACACACTTCAGAGCTGGAAGGGTTCTACCATTGTTTAGAGGTCAGGTTCAGTCTTATGCTTCTAGAAAACCTGATAGCTCAGTTTGGGTACGACACAAACACAGCTGCTCATGACTGCATTTATTTTTTTCAGATTCCTTTCTTAAAAAAGTATTTCTGTGTTTTTTTGTTTTGTTTTGTTTTGTTGGTTTTTTTTTAAATTTGGTTTATTAGTAATAATAATAATTAGTAATTATAAAATCTAGTAGTAGCTATATGTTGAATGAACTTATGATGCAAACAGATCTTGATTAAGTTCTTCTTTAAGAAGGCTGATAGATTTAACTCAATTTAATTTAGATGTGTTATACAGAGATGTTGAAGAAATATCATTTTTTTTTTTCCTGATTTTTCATTTGTAAAGAATGTGTGGGAAGTTTCAAACAATCTGAGTCACAACAAACCTGCTCCCAGATTTGATGGGGTCCCGCATGATTTCCGTAAGGTATTCTTCCTTCATTTCAGTCTTTTTTTCTGTTTAATTTTATTTTGACTTTATCAGTTTTTGTTTACAATTGCTGTCACAATCACCTGAATATATAAAGTGTTATTATTTTTTAATGGAATGCATATTTCTTCTCATATCCCCTTGATACTAAGCAATTTTTGTCAACTCTAGTTAATGAAGCAACTAACTGTACTGCCTCTGTAGATTTGGGGTAATAGTTTCTGGAATGCATTATTAGAGTTAATAGGTCTCAATTTCTTTTCAAGTAGATAAGCAAAGATAGATCTTGTCAGCTTTGATTTCATATTTGTTGTCAAAACTAAAAGCACTTCATTGTAGCTTTTATCTTTATATATAATTTTAAACCCATCATCATGTATTACTTCTACTGTGTAACAGAAAAAATACTGAAATCTACCATGGTTGAAAATTGTAAATTTGGTCTCTCTTATGGTCTTGAAAGACAAAAAGGGTAAAAGCCATTAAAATATTTTGTTTTGTTTATCCTCCTACTGTCATCTTGCAATAGAAGAAATGGACAAGTTAAGACAAAATTCTTTTAATATTAGCAGTCACTAAAGCACAGATTATCTTTGGTTTGTAGCAGCACCATCATGCACTTTGAGCTTCTGATTCATCATTATAAGCTGCAGTCTTCAATGAGGTTGAACAGAGGAAAAACATGGGTTTGGTTGTGGTTTTTTTTTTTCCCTGAGAGCTTACAAAAACATTTCTATCATTGCAATAAAAATAATTATGAGGCACTAAGAATATCTTATTATAATATGTTAGCTGCAAGCTATAAATTTTTTAAACAAATACATATTTAGCACTCTAGTATTTGGGACATTTAATTTGCACTAATATTAACAGCAAAGGAGGATTTTTCCTTAGGATATCAGAATAAATCAGAGCACCTATATAATTATGTGAAAGACCTTAGACAGTCTTTCTGATAATAATTTCTCAACCTCATGTAAGCAGCTAGGGACACAATAATGAGGAGAGAAGGTAAGTGTTCTTACTACATGAAGCTAGGTTTGAAACCCATAAGACAGATTATTTACCTCTACTTAAAGATCAAGATGTTATGATTGATTTGTCTTCTTACCTTGAGTCAGACAAAGTTCTGACTAAGCTGAAGAAAACAAGGCCTGTACAGCTGTACTCTCTAACAACGAGGGAAGGAAACTGCTGAATTAAGAATAACAGAAATTCTTCTTTTGAGTGGCATTTTCTATGTCTTAAAATTTTCTGTGCATAATGTTGTTTTTATTCTAATTGCCATGAGCGTTTATTCTTTTGGCAGGAGCAGTGGCAATCAAAATTCCTGACTACAATGCTTTCTTTGGTTTACATAGGAAGTTTTGGTAACTGGGGGTGCTGCAGGAGTGGTTTCTGTGAGAAGACACCAGAAGCTGCCCTGAGGTCAGACAGAGACAGTTCCAGCCAGTTCCAAGAAAGACCCATCACTAGTCAAAGCTGAGCCCATCAGCAAAGTTGGTAGTGCCTTCATGATATGTATTTAAGAAAGGGTTAAAAAGAAATGCCACACAACAGCTGTGAGAGAGACGAGTGAGAAAATGTGACAGAAACAGCCCTGGAGACATCAAGGCCAGAAAAGGAGGCAGAGGAGGTACTTGAAGCACCAGACCAGAGTTTCCCTGGCAGCCCAGGGAGAAGAACATGGTGATACAGGTTGTACTCACACAGCCCATGGAGGACCATGAGAAAGCAGATGTCCACACTGCAGTTCAATGAGGACCTCGCACTAGAGCAGGCTTCTGGAAGGAACTGTGACATGTGGAGAGGAGCTCATGTAGGAGCAGGTTTCCTGGCAGGGGCAGGTTTTCTGTCAGGACCCACACCAGAGCAGTCCCTTCCTGAAGGAATGTACCTCACTGACAGGGACCCATTGCTGCAGCATTTCATGATGAACTGACTCCTGTGGGCGAGACCCCACACTGGAGCAGGAGAAGAGCATGAGGAGGAAGAAGTAGCATATACAAAGTTTTAAATACTGACCACAATCCCCCTTACCCAACTCCCTCCCCGACTTGGGGCAGGAGAGAGGCAAGGGGTAAGAAGGTAGAAGAATTAGGAAGTTGAGCCTGAGAGGAAGGGAGGGTTAGGAGAAGGTATTTTTAGTTTTGTTCTTATTTCTCACTATCCTACTCTGTTAAAAGCAATTGGCAATGAATTAAATTAATATTCCCAAAGTCAAGGCTGTTTTGCCCATGATGGTAACTGGTAAGTAATCTCCTTGTCCTTATCTTAGCCCGTGAATTTTTCATCGTATTTTGTCCCCCTGCCCTGTTGATGGAGGGAGTGACAGATCAGCTCAGTGGGGACCTAGCAGCCAGCCAGCCCTAGACTACACACTAAAATAATTTGTGTATTTTTACTGATAAAATATTTCCATTTTTGGTGAGTTGTTGAAAACTATAGAGAACTCTATAGAGATTCTATAGAGAATTCTATAGAGATTCTACAGAAAATCTAGGATTTAAAAAAAAGATCATAACATTCAACTGAAAAAATGCACTAGATGTGTAATCAGATGTATTGACTAGATCTATGTGTACACAGCATTCTTTCTGTTAACACATTGCAAAGCCAAAGAAGTTAATGGGAAAAAAATAGTCAATGTTTAATATTACTTACTCCTAGGACCATAGTATAATAAATAGGTGTCTTCAAATAGTGAGGATCATGTTCATTGATTACCACATTGATTAGCTGCACCTAAAAAACAACAACAAATTATACAGACTATATATAAAGTGGAAGATTAATAATGGAGCTTACAGTTACATTTGATAGAATGGTTTGTCTGAAGACAATCCACATATTCAGAATAAGCACAAAATCTTGAATACCCTTCATTTAAGCAAGTTCCAGAACTAAGCTATTATAATATTGTTTAAAAAAAAAAATGATGATAGATAAGCAGGCATTCTATGCAGCAAGCAAAGAAATGTATATATTGGTCCTGCTAAGTGTTCAGCTCATATATATTTGCCTTAGGAGTAGGAGTGGTTAAGAAATTCATATTCTCCTGTGCCCATCAGTTTCTTTCCATTTGCTTCTCACCTCCCTACTGTGAAGCTCTGGTGTGGAATATTACAAGACCATCAAATAAATCCTATCTAAAACAATTCTCAAAAAAAAAGAAGAAAAAAAAATAAAAAGGAGGGGATAAGAGGGAGGTGAAGGAAGCTAGAGACAAGAAATGCAAGGTGCTTCTCAAACAAGCCTTACTGTGGGATCAGTACGAGAGTCTACACCCTAAATATCATTTCCTAGAAGGCATCTTTTCCACAGCTAAAGAATTGTAGTCCTTCAAATGCCAATTAAAAATCATTCTGAAGGGATGTTAAATTTGTTGAAAAGGAAATAGGACTTGGTAATAATTTCTTACAGTGATAATATCTCACAGATTGCTATTTACTACACCTCGGGTGTTCTGTCTCTACTGGAATTCATCTTCTGCAAACTAGGTGTTATGACAGTTCAGACATCTTCTAATAAAAATCACGGTAAATGCAAGCTGGAACTAACTTATAATGGTATGAAAAATTGTAAGTAGTTGCCTGTCTTCTTTAATACCTCTCCTGTGAAAGAAGATTTAAACTTTCTCTACTATTTGTGCTCTACTTTTCTGCTTGTTTTCTTAGTTTGCAATCTATTCTATGTTGCCTTATGGCTTTTACTTCAGACACATCATATATTTGGAAAAAAATCAGGGATGAAGGATGTAGGAGGAGGTAAGGAGATTTCAGCCTTCCACTAGCTTCTGGAAGGCATTTCATCACAATGATGTAGGAAGCTCACGTACATTCCCAGAACATTTCCACATATCCTTCTTGAGTCTCTAGTCATGAGTTCAGGCACTCAGAAAAAGCTTGTTCATCAGGACTAGGGACTTGATGCTTAACAGCAGGGTTTGCAGGGTTTAGTTAAAGACTAAAAGTCTATTTAGAATGATACATCTTAAAGGTATTAACAGTGCTTTTATAGCTGCAGTGGCACAAGGATATAAGCAAGGTAAGGGCTGCAGGGAAAGGTGGTAGCTTATGATAACAACAGATATAGCTGTATGTACACGTCCAGTGTTGGCAAGTTCTTGGAAAAGGGCATGTGTGCATCAAAATTATCTCAGCAATCTTCTCCTTTCTACCCCTCATCAAACAACAGAAGAATTTGAATTGCTGGTTCTCATACAGACATACACTAGGATAAAACTGATGTCCCCTGGTAATTATATAGGTGGGACTGAACATCAACATGTCAGAACGATTCCATGCCTACAATGAAGAAAATAATGGAAATATGCAGTTAACTCTAGAATATTTTTGATAAATAACTTTTCCATCCCTCACCACTTTGGTCTGAGAGAACTACAAAGCATGTCAAAAGATGAGCCCAAGAATATCCATAAATATCATGGCTTCAAATAGAGATTCCAACTTTTTGAACTTCCCTACGCACACCTAACAGCATAATGGTCCACAGGTGATAGCTCACTGCCTGTTTCTGTCCTGTGAGAGATAACAACCATATCACCCCAACCTCTGCCATCTCATCTTTCAAATTATTCTAATTTGCCTAATCAACTAATCCAATTAAATATAGAGTAATTGGATGCACATTTATTTATTTCAAAAGATTTCACTTTAACGAGTGAATATTATCACTTTGGGGTTTTTGCACTATTTTTAAAATTATCTTTTCAGATAGATTTCAATTATTTAATACTTGCTTTGTTTCAGTTCCTTGATTGCAGTTGTTTTAGTGTACGAGGTGTTAAAGAAAAATCAATGTAAAGAAAAGGTAGGATGTTTTAATTTCATTGTTATTTCTTTCTCCTGCATGCAATAATTCTGTTTGTGACCATTCTTTTCTTTGCCATGAAAAAATTTACACCTTAAAAGCAACTGCTTTGGCCACTGTCAGTGAGACTGATATTATCAAGTCTGCTGATTGGGTGAAAACACAAATGTAAGCTAAATTACCAATTAACATTTGAAAAAATGTTTAACTAATGTAGAAAAATGAAGCAGTTGTAAGTAGGGGTGAAGTAAATGAGAGAAAAATAATTTTTTTTTCCCCAGAGTTTCACTAATTATGTTAACTCCATGAACAAATAAAAAAGATCAGAGTTTTATTAACTGACCAAATAAGTACATACTTTTAATATCTGTTTTTTCTTGGATGCAGTATGAATAACCTCCTTAAGCAGGAAGAGATACAAAACAGTGGGTTGACATTTGACATTCACAGTGAATTAATGATATAAAACTTATAGAAATCTATCTAGAATTATCGCCCATAATTTAAAGAAAAAAAAAAGAAAAAAAGGTTTCCCAGAACCACTCACTATGCATATTTTTTTAAAGGATTGGGTTTTTAGAGTTGTCAAAGGCAAAGTCAGAGTCAAATTTACTTTATAAAGCAACTCATGCAGTGTGTGAGATTTGTGACAGCAAATATTACAGATAAGAGGTGTCATAATGTACATGAGCTTTATGGCTTAAGTTTCGTATTTAAGACAGACAATTTTGTGAATTTTTGGACAGGCTAAAAAGGAATGGAAGAAAAATAAAGAAAAAATTAGCTTAGTTCTGTTGAATAGCCTTAGTTATTTAAAGGTGTCATATACACACTGTTCATCAAATTGTTTCTCATGAATATATAGTATTAAAAATATTTCTCTGAGTCATAACACTATGTTCCACTTCAATTCAACATTGATTTTTTTTTGTAAAAACGTGTCAGGCCATTAAAATCCTGGTGAAGAATCAGCACTGCTCTTAAATCAGTTTAGGGAGATTATCTGTTTAGGAAGAATAAGAAATTATAAGTTTTAAATCAACAGGTATAATGGTATTAAAATATGCACTGTAATTCAAATGTGAGCCAAGATTATTGTTTTATTATGCAAATTAATTTATAACCTTCTTTATTATCATGAGATGTACTTGGAGGTTGATTTAAAAGCTGATATTAAAATGAAATCTGTTCGCTGAAGCATATCAAGGACATCTAACTGAAAGTTAGACTATTTTAATACCATTGGTGACAATATCTTCCTGATGTTTCAGTACTAATCCCATTAATTTTCAAACTAAGGAAAATTTAATATGGGTTATTATGCAGGGCTGATGACATGTTGAGGAAGCTATTATTCTCCTAGTTTCACATTCCTCACTGAGAAAAAGAAGATTTTCTTATTATTATTTGCTCACTGAAGATACTAGACTTACTATACAGATGCATTGTTCTTCCAGGTTTTAAATAGATACTGCTAAGAAGTTTGCTGTGAAGAAAAGGTCACTGAAGTTCTTAAAGACCTACTGTTCACACATGTTGAAGCCTCTAATTTATACTCTACTGTCTAAGAGTCAAGAATGTCTTATAATGTATTAAGCACAAAGAACCTTAATCACACATGGAAATCCATGACAACTGCAGGTATCTATGATTCTTTAAGTATATGCACTCTATTCCTGAGTAAAGAATACGGTCCTTTAAAGGCAAAAATCCTCAACACAACACCACTGGTTTTAAAAGTGAAAATACTCATCTTGTGCTATGCGAGTGCTATGTCCGTTAATAAGGATTATAAACATCTTCAAAAATGAGAGTATAATTCATAATTTTGTGAGTTGAGATTTTTTTCACTAGAAATTTGTGTGAAAATTATATTCTTTAAAAGTTGGAACATTTCTGTTCTAAAATCTTTATCACTTTACCTGCATTTATACATGAATCAAAAGACCCAAGGACTACTACAGATTTAAGTGTAAATTAGGTAGCATGAGCTTTAGGTCTAATCTATATACTTGTGGCAATTTCAAGAAATGGAACTACTCTCATTTTGCCCAAAATAAAATAGATTCTGTATTGTTCCTCCCACAGTAGTCTTGGGTGTCCCAATCATTTCAAACAGACAATGCACTTTGAAATCTTTACATACCAAATGTAGATAAGAAATAGCTAATTGTTTCATTTTCTGTGTTTTATGTAAGCATATGAACAATTCTTCAATTTTCTTTGAAAAAAATCAAAAAGTCATTGCAAATGTTATACCTTATTCTTTCTTTGCCCTTTACAAAAATTAGCAGTTTCAAAGCTACTGGGACTTAATCACAGAAATAAAGCTTGGCTCTAAGTGATCAATCCATTAACATGTCAGTAAAAACTTTTATAGTCTTTTCAATACGGGCATGCTTAAGCTCACAGTTTGCCCTCAAATTGACAAATATAGGGAATGCTTTCCTAGAACTGGCTGTCTTTAAGACAGCTGATGGAAGAATAAGGCATAAATACCAATACACTCTTGCAGAAGGAAAATATTAACTTAGATTGTGCTCTTCTCAAAGAGGCAGGTCATTATAAAGTTTGTATGCATTTGCTAAGTAGACCTTTTAAGAGACCAATTTACTTGCAGATTTCTAAACTTCAATCAAACATGAATTTGTTTCAGTAAAAAGAAAAGTGTTGATATTTGGCATCTATTCAGCAAAAATATAATATGTATAGGCAACTATATCAAAAAGAGAAATTAAAAATGTCAAACATTAAAGTCAGACTTCTCTAAAGTAATTGCTTGTTGGCTGCTATTTCATTAAACACTAAATCTTTGCCCTCCTCACTAAAAGACAATTTGCTCATGTAATGTTGCCTCCACCTGCCACTATTATATCTTTCATAAAAGACTTTAAAGTACAGGAGATGTTATATATATCATTCTGGATAGGAATTAGATGTAGATATGTGAAATATTCTGTGCAATAACTAACTGTTAGGCTTAAGAGCCCATTCAGACAGTATCATCCAAATTAGCTGTTAGAATGTCTATATAACCTTTAACCATTGAAAGAATTATAATGGAAAAAAGACCAATAATATTTAGCAAAATCATTATTCTTCCTACTGAAGTATTTTTCTGATAAGCAGGTTTTTTAGTATCTCAAATCTAATATATTTGCCATTCAATAAAAAGGTGTCAACAATAATCCTCCATCTTTTATAGAACTTAAATTATATAAATCAGTAAGATGTCATTTCTGATTGATACAGCAGAACATATATCTGTGTCAAAAGCTAGATAAATTAGTTCTGTTAACAAAACTGTATGATTGATCATTCTACCATATAATTAACTCCATAAAATAATGAAAAACTTTAACACGCAATCAAAAAAAACACACCAACCATCACATCAGTATTTTCTCATCAAATAGGTTAGGTGCATGTATTTTTTTAATGAGATAGACTATTCTTACACTGAATGGCTGGTCATGGGGAAATTCACTCCTGTGTCAATGTCCAGGTGTTAAAGTGCAGTTAACACAAAGTGTATGGATTTTAATGACAATCATCTTCAAAAGAGTACATTAATTTTGACTCATTATGATATTGCAAAGGTATTGATCTAAAAAAATTCTTTTTTTTTTTTTTATTAATGAAACTGCTATTTCAGTGTAATAAACTGGAATATCACAGTTGTACCAAACACACTGAAAGAAATTTTACCTGTGTCATTACCAATGGCAAGTAGCTCCCCTCTCTTCTCTCTTTTCCAGCTTTCATTCCTGATTTCTTTGCTCTAAAACTACTCTAACTGTTTTCATTAACTTTTCTTTAGATTTTTTTTTCCCTTGTGGAGAAAATTTTTTCTCTGTTTCTGCGTCTTTCTTTCTCTACTTCAGATTGCAATGCTTGTCAGAGATCACCAGATCAAGGCTTCTTAAACCAGTATCAGGGTAAACTGTAAAAGAGTTGAAATGTGATCGTCAGAGGGTTTGGGGTTTATTTTGAGATGTAAATATTCAGCCTATACTAACATCTGATCTGATTCTGAGGATTGAAGGAGGCCTAAAAGTTAACCAAAAGCTGCTGACTCATTAAAGGTCATTTTGTATAAACACCCACCACATGCAGAAAGAATTGAGCATATTTGAAGCAACCTGTAATGTTTTCCATCAAAACTGAAAGCTATAAATTGCCAATTTCTGAGAATACCATTTCAGTTTCATAAATTACATTAATAGAACAGGAGCAGAACATACATCTAAGTGTAAAAGAAATGCCTTATTCATAGGATAACTGCCCATGGAAATCAATGCAGGTAAGTACATGAATTTGTAGGACATGGAGTAGAAATAACCTTTAAGGGCACAGCAGTTTTTGTCACAGATACTTGAGCACCTCAAGAGATGTATTAGTCCAGCAGAATCACATGCATAGCATCCATTGCCTGAGTAGCAGGTCCTTTTCATCTCAGTTGTATCATTATGCTACTAATTAGTCTTCCAGAAGCTGAGCGTGCCTGGAAGTGCTGCTATCATGAGTGAAATGGTGTTTAAAAGATATCGAGGATATTGCTACTGATAGCTATAAGAGGTGGTAAACTGCTGTTAGGAGATCAGCTAAAGAGAAGTGTTTTCATTACATGTAATTTCCACTTGCAGAAATATTTTATTGTTTGGGTAGATTCTTAAAACTCTGACCAAGCTGCACCTAATCTGAATTTACTGGAATCCCCTAAGTGCTCTCATATGCATTAAGGGTATGACAAAAAGAAACCCCTCCCTCCCCACATAATGTTTATAATTGTCAGAATGATGGGAAGGAGGAATATGATGACTTTAATGTCTTGGCCTAGGACGACATATAGATTGCTGGGCTTTTTTTATTCTCTTACTGATGTTATATTTTTTGCTTTAGAGGAGTAAGTAAGAACATCAAGAATAGCCTTGCTATACTAAAAAAAGGTTATGTAATTAACTTGATACTATAAAAGTGGAAGCTATCATAGATGAAACTTCCATTTTTAGTTTGCACGTGAGTGACAAGCATGGCTCGGGTGTGTGCCACCTATTCCTGAATCTTCCTTTCCTGTCACAATGTAAAAATTAACAGAAAGAATTTCCAGAAATAATTTCCTTTAAACATATTCATTGTAGCCTTTTTAAGTAATACTTTTATGATGTCAGAATAATTCTAAAAGGAACCTGCCATGGAGGGTGTCCACTTCTTAAAATATTCATCATAAGTTCGGTTTGGGTGTTTTTTTTTGAGGCTCTCTTCTGACATTCAGGTTTTGTTTTTCTTTTCTCAGACATCTAAGTGGTGCCTCAGCCAAGGCAGGTGGTGTTCAGCCAACTCATCAAGTTCACCCTAAGATCAAATCAACAAACAGTAGAAGGGTTACTCCAGAAGTCTGAGAAGCCAACTTGACTCCTATAGTGCTGATAATGTTAGAACAGAAATATCTTGGGTTTTAAAACCTAGGTCCATAATGAATATTTAAGCACATGCATCCAGTCAAAAATTCCAAAGGATTTAGTTAGGCTTGGAATTACATCTTTATCTCTCATACCACAGATCAATCCATGTCTTGGTTTGGCTGGATTTGTCTTTTATTTCTTGCTTTTTCAGGTTTTTTCCTCCCTTCATAATGAAGAAATCCATAGCAAATCTGTTTCCAGAGAAGAAAATCTTTTAATTCAGGAAATTATACCCCTTTTTTTCCCCACCTGAGTTACCTATGTACAGAAGGAGTAAATATTCATCACCTTTGAAATTACTCTAGGACCATATCACAGCAGGTATATAAAGAACTTCTGACAGTGCATTTTTTAGATACTCTAAATTTTTTTTTTTTTTTTTAATTGGGAAATATCTCAGTATCCCAGTTTCAGTGTCCCACAGTTCTTTGCTGTTCAGAATGTATATACTTCTTGGTTGGATTTGATGATCTTATAGGTCTTTTCCAACCTTTATGATTCTATGATTCTGCTTCATCCACTGTACTAAAAATCCTTATGGAAAATATTGAGATGAAATTTTTAATAATCACATACCAGAATGAACTCAAACTGAGAACTGGAAAAGTCTAGAAACACATTTGCCAGTTGTGAAATACATCTTACCAGCGAGTCACTTATTCTATTCATTATCTCTCATTTGCAATAATCAAGAAAGACCTAAAAACGTCTTCCAAAGGCAAACTTTTTAACTAAATTCATATCTATACCATCTACCAGACTCTGTATAGAGCTATGAAGTTTTAACAGAATATATTTTCCTCCCACCACAGATGACTCACAATCTAGAGATCACAACTCTCTTTCTCTGGAAAAAAAATTCTATCACCCTTCACTGCCCTCAGCCTAAACTCACATCACTTTCATGTGTGCCTTAGATACCAAGTATCTTTTTCTCAGCAGTTTATCATGTACCCAATTAAGGTCAGGACAGTTACTCTTGACCTGTGTTTAGTTTTGAAGGTTTCTGCTTCAGTTTCAGACTGGAAGATAGGGTATGTCCAAAAAGATTTCTATCCTTTTCTAACTATAATAACACCTCTAATAAAAAAAGATTACTCTTATCTAAAAAACCTTCATTGGCTACAACAGTTGTGCTGGTACATTTTCGTTATCTGTGTGTGAATGTCTAGGTGTTTGGCTGCATTTCTCAATCTGAAAAGGCCATCAGGTATTTTGTGGTGTTATTTTTTTCTCATAACAGTCACAAGCACAGGAAATTCTAATCTGCATGTCATCAACATGCTCAGAAAATATTTTATCATACAGTTTTGGGGCAACTGCCTGACATGGGAACATGGCATGTAGATAAGGTTTTCATGGACACATCTCAGCTGAAACATTTTCTGCAGGATTTTAGACATGCAGGTTGCTGGGAAATTTGACAGCTGTAACGTGAATACTGGCTAAAAGTAAGAAAGAAGAATAGATATTTATCCACAATAAAACAGAAATTATGACTTTATATTGACCTATGGATCATATATTTTCTTACATTTCCTATTAGCAAGAGAAAAAGCTGCGACTTGTTTTAAACAATCAAAATATTTTAAAATATGACATGCAGTAGAAAAGCAAAGACTTTGTTTACTGTTGTTACTTAATCTTACTTTAAAAATATAGTTGAAAATAATACAGGAAAATAAAATTTACACAAGCATGTGTTATTTGTATATTAACTCACTATGTACTATTTGACTTCCTATCGATTATTTGATTTCTTGCCCTACAGGAACTAAACAGGTCAAGTCCACCACTATTCAGATAAGGTCTAAGTTCTCTTTCATTCCCAAATAAAAGCATGATACTATTGAATATTTTTTACTATTGCCTCTAATACTGTTTCTGTTCCATATTATGTATTAAATGCAATGCAAACATATATGAATTTAGTATTTCAATAGACATCTCATTTTCTGTTCCAACATGGAATAACAGATGGAGCTTGGCATTTTATGCTCATCATAATATTTGTCTGACAGGCAACTAATGATCTAAATTCCATGGAAAATATGAACAAACCTCATAACTTTGCCCAAGATTTTATTTTTTTTTTAATAATCAGGCATTTTGTGCTATAAAAGTATGAAAAGTTAAGTTGTATTTCAGAGTTTATGCTCTTCATGGATTGATACTATGTAAGAGAAATTTCAGACTATAAGAAAGGATCGCTTTCTCTGTCACTAACTTCATTCAATAGTTTTGAGCCCAAATATATCTATATTCGTTATCATTAATTGGTACAATGAATTCACAATTCTTTTGCATAATAACTCTATACCAAATATTAGCTCTGCTAAATATATTTACTTTAATAGAAAAAGATAAAGCAATCAGATTTTATTTGTCCATTGCATGCTGCATTTCCTAAATCCTGTAAAATAATGTTCTACATGACAGCTGTCATATATTCTTCTAAAAGTTATTCTGATAAATCTCAAATTAAGGTATTATTTGAAGAGAACAGAGGAGATTTCTTCTTATGAGCTTAAAGCTGTTACTGCAGGAAAGATCCAACTTTTGACATTCAGTGGTGCAGGAATTTTGCCAAAATAGGAAGAAGGAGAAGAATAGTTTTCTCTGAGGTACTTAATCTGCATATAGATAAGCTTCTTCACTTTATGAATCATAGATATCAATCATTCATGTTCATCAGCGTCTCATACATATTCATTAGAACAAACTGTTATGCATGATTAAAGCTGTTATAAAATGACAATACTGTGTTTTGGTTTTATCTCAGGTTTGTGTGTACTGGAAACTCCACTGGCTGTTCCCATCTCATAATCTGACAACGTTTTCTGCTATCTGCAAAGAACCAAAACTCCATATGAGCTTGCACAGATTAACACACTATGCCCAAAGTACTTAGCACTTTTTAAGCAGTTACAAAGGAATCCTGAAGGTTTTCTATTTTCTGAGCAAAGATTTCAGCAATGTTCAAAGGCAAATTCCAAGCTCTTAGGAATTAACTAAAACTAAGTATATTTAATGTGTTTATTTGCATGCAGGTATTGGGAGGAATGTTGCTAGATGGGAAAATGCAAGTACATTTTTGTATTGGCCCTAAATGTGTTTTGTGATTTTGTGGCTGTCCTGTCCTTTCTGAGCTTCTGTTTGGATTCACAACCTCTGTGACAACAGATTTTGTACAAGACAGTGGGGGGAAAAAAACCCAGCCCCAGTATTCAGGATATATTACCCACCTCTGCTTGATCTTGGAAGATAAAAAAGCGTTTGTTTGGTACCCAGATTTTTCCACAGGACTATTTCTTCAAAAGATTATGATACTTTTGTTGTCATCTGAAAAAAGCAAGCATTTCAGCTGTTGGCCTGGAGGCAAATGTTTTACATGGCCTGTCTGCTCTAGATATTCTCAAACACAAAAATTTATAATCCTGATGAAATTACAAGTGAAAAGTAGGGTTTTTTTTCTATTATCTCACTTGAGTGAATGAGGAATGTAGCAATGAATGACTAGTATTTCCTTGAAAAAAACAACACTTCCCATTTTTTTGCCATCATAAACTCACTTTAAGGACCATTTTTCATCTAAAAATAGTGATAATTTGCTTAATGAGATCATGAGATGTCTTGTATTAAACTGAATCACAGAGCAGAGATTTTTTTTTTTAATTCTCTGGTATTAAATTGGAAAAATATGCCTTTATTTGAATTTCTAACTTGTGAAACTGGAACAGGAATGAGGAAAATGAACCCATAGAAGATGGAAAAGGACTATGGCAAAAGAGATAAACAGGGTTTTTTTTACAGCAAACAAGGAGGATTCTTGTGATAATTGTCCATCAGCTGTTCAACATATAAACCCACCTGGATGTTATTGGAATTTTTTTACTCTGTCAAACAAGTCATAGCCAGGGCTTAGTCAGTTTTACAGTTTAAAAGCTTTTTCTGATATCTAATCTAGATTTCCTTGGCTACAAGGCCATAGTTTCTTGAACCATCAGTTAAGCCCACAAAGACCAGCTTGTGATCTAGAACTAGGAGCCTTTGCTCACTTTCTCTAGACTTAACAAGTTTAAGTCCTACAAGCTTTCCTTAAATCTATTGTAATAGATAGATATTTTTTCTCCCTGGCCACAGTGTTCCAGTTCCATCTTTACTTGTGGAAAACATTTCAAGATTGTTGCAAGTTCTACAAACATGGGGCTTCTCTGTATATTCTAGTACCTTGTCTGTCTTCCTCATAACACTGTGGTACTGTTGTTACATATTCAACTTTAACTCTGCTATGATCTGCAGATAATTTTATGCAAACCTGGTGGGAGTCATCCTCAATCCTTGCATTTATGTAAATTGTTATATTAAGTGGAGGAAACTGAGATTCATCCTAATTATATTTCCTATGTTATTTTTCCAAGGCATGGATATCTCTCTGTAGACTAGTCCTGTCTGTCACTAGGCCTACAGGGATTTACTGTCATCTGTAGATTTAGCATCCATGCTACTACATCATCAAAAACTTTAATGACATTTTGATTGGTATGAGATTTAGAAAAGCAGAATCCCACCTTCTATATCCTCCTGGTGTCAGAAAAAAATATATTTATTTTGAACTTATTTTTCAAGTTTCTATCTAGTCAATAGTAACTTCTTAACCTCTGCCTGATTGCAGTAAAATGATCCAGAGAGCATGAAATATTGTGTCTATAAGTGGATTGGCTACATTCCTTGAAAGGGTGATCCACAGAATCCATCCATGTTATCAAGACATTTCCTACTTACATCAAGTTTGCACGTAAGAGTTCTGTCTACACAGAAAGAGGTCTCATCTTTTTGGGATTCAAAGACTAGGCTCACTCCAGAAGTGAGATACATAACTGTGAAAAGCTCTGAAAATGAGCAGACAGTATTGATGTTATGATCCTTTAGGAAGCAAAGGGGGGAAAAAAAAAGAAGAAAAAAAAAAAGAAAAAGCACATTCATAAGAGATTTAGGAGCCTGGATCCTGTGTCTTCCTCAAGTAGAAGGCATCCAAAAACATATCTAATCTTCTGAGAAAATTTTTGAAGAGTTATAGATTAACTTTAGTGAGAAACTTCTATGAATTTAGGCCTCTGTAAAATCCATAGTACTAAGTCAATAGCAGCATTTTATAGCCCTGTGGTTAGTTCTGTATGGTAAAATACTTAGATTCTTGTCTATGCTTTGTGGTTCTACTTCTGAGGTTTTTTTACTAAATGACTCCAGTTAATTTGGAAGGATTAATCTATGTTAGAGGATAATCTGGGATTAAACCCACAACCCTTGCAGAAATATGGTCTAAATAGAAGAAGCAAAATTTGAATAAAAATTTTATTTAACACCGTCAGAATTTCACTTTATGAATTCAATAATTAGTTTTAGGTTTAATGACTATTTAATTTGTAGAAAAGTAAAACTAAAACAATGGGGGTATTAAAAAGATAGAGAATTAAAAAGATAGATGGTGACAGACGATGAAAAGTAGGGAGTAAAAAGCAGTACTCATCTACTGTGGACAGATATTGGCAGAGTGTGACTATGGGCACCAGATCTTTCAGCAACTCAGTGCCAGGAAATTATACAATTAAGCAGTAATCAATTAATTAGGGATGTATAAATCAAGCAAATAATTGTATAAACACACAATTAATTAAGTCATAAAATAATGTAGGTGTAGAGTCAATTAGGTTGCATAACTCATTTTAAGTAAAATACACAGGCAACAGAGTGGAATTAAACAGGCAAAGTTTAAAGAATAAAAATTAGCTGAGCAAATAAAATCAATAAGTGGACAATCAACAGAAGCAGTGAGTCAGTTAAGCAGGATGAAAGATAATTGCATTATTAAAGAACTCATCAATGAATCAATAGATTAATTCTCCAGAGAGTGATGTGATCAGTAAAGTAAGGACAAGCAGTCCAGTCATTATCAGCAAGCAGTCAACAAGGCATGAGAACAGCTACCTGGAGAAGGTTTAGTGGGTGTTCTGGGTACCATCAGCAGCCACAGGAGATTCCAGAAATACACCTTTCTTACTGTATTTGCCACTACAGTGTGCCATTGTGCTCTGTGTGAGGAATCATATTTTATCTATGGAAAAAAATGCCTTTTAGAGAAAAAGCTGCAAGTTTTAGTAACAGCAACAGCTCTTTGCAGATATAAAGGCATAGAACCTACTACACCTCATATTTTGCAATAATTATAATAATAATTAATATAATTATGCATAATTAATATAATTATGCAGTAGTGAAATTACAATAGGACAATTGTACTTAGTTGATAAAAAGCAGTAATCTAACTCCAGATTGTTTCAGGAATACTTCCTTGAAGTTTTCAATCCATCATAGTAAAAATTTTGCTGTTTCTACTACTTATGTAGTCACTTGCATGTCTTCTCTATTAAGGTTTGTGGATAGAAAAATTAGAGTAGAATATTTTACATAAGCTACTAAGACCATGATCATTTTTACTTATCTATAACTATTCTAAGGTTTTTTTTTTAAACTTTAGTAACTTTTTAAAAGACTGACAATGTCACATGAATTAAATATTATAAATCAACCATATTTAACTGCATTTTAACTTTGCATAAAAGATATACAAGATTTTGAAGCAAACTATATGAACCTAATTTTTATGACAGATGAGCTTATAGGTTGCAAATGAATAGAAAGCGTGTGAATTCCTTCATCTACCTTTTCCAGTTAATTTAATTGCCTGACTTTCAAAAGTCCTGTCATTCACCCTCTGCTCAAAAATTGTCAGTGGTGCTGATTTGTGTGATCTTGTAATGAACATTAACTGCATGATCTCATTCCTGTCCTCCTTTATTTCCACTTAAAATCTAATTTTGGAATTGAACTATATTCAAAGAAGGTGAAGAACTACCATATTACAATACATTGCAGTAGACAAAATTTGAAAGCTTTGAAATGCCATTAACCAGGAATTAAATCCTGGAGCGTATACTTAAAGTTTAAGTTTAGAAATATTGCAAAAGTGTTATAATATTGCTTAAAACAAGCATTGTAAAACTATGGAATAAAGGTCTATGGTTAAAGTGAAAAATAATACGGCATCACAAATGTGTTGAGTGAAAAGTGTTCAGTCTAATATTTGCCTGTCCACGATACCACAAACAGTTGGTGGTCAGAGAAATGTGAAAAATCTTCCAGATTTTGCATGGGTTAGGCACAGGACCACCACCTTACTTCACAAATGTCAAAATGCAAAGAAAATGCTAACATATTGCCTTGACAGTGCAAGAATGATGTCAGAATAAATACACAGGAACAGGTCTAATAGGAAAATTTCTAATAGTTTTTCTATTTAGGAAAGTTTCATCAAAAAATGCCTTTTTGTTGAGGTTAAAATGTTTCAGGAAAAGCAGTCCACGTTTAAAGTTGCCCCGTATACAGAACAGATTTTGCATGTCTCTGAGCTGCCCAATACAAGGAAGGTATTGTCCCCAGAAACTCTGTCCCAGACCTCAAAGAAAAGGGAATGCCTAAGCTTTCTTGCTCTTTATATAACCCAGCAGATCATGGCTCTGGAACAATCTGTAGGGAAGTGTAGTCTTAGTGTCAGAACCTGGTGAATCATGAGTGTTGATTATAATTTCACATTTGTACAATTAAGAATCAGATATACCAATGACAAATGTTTTCTGATCCTTTCCCTCATATGAAGCTGCTAATACTTGTTTTCATATCAAGCCAAGTATATTAAAAAAAAAAAAAAAAAAATTCTCTTGTGATTTCCAAAATGGGAACATTTGGGTTTGAGACTTCAAACAGTATGTGTGCTGCATTTAAAATTTATATTTTTCTAAGCTTTTCAGTAATGTTTGTTTCATCATAATTATAATTTACTACTGTGCTTTAAATAGCAATGAATATCCCCAGAGAAGTGACTGAGTAAAAAGCTGTCTTATATATGCCTATGGAAAAATATGTATCTGTATACTGATGGAAAACCTTTGGTTTATAACAAAGTCTTTTAAAAGACCTAACAAACTTAAGTAAATGCTCACTGCAAAAGTCCAGATAAACATAGCTTGAAGTTTCACCATAAACTACAGGGAATGGATCTATTTTCTTAGTATTTTAGGTGTCCACAGGCAATTTTAATGATAGATTTAGCTTTAGTGAATCATAGAACTTCTCAGAGGATTATAGTTGCACCAGCTGGAGTTTGGGATATTGAATCCTAATTTCTCATCCACAATATTATTAAGTATGAATCACAAACAGCCTGAAAATGGCTTGCAATGTGTTTCAGTATACAGTTACTCCACACAAGGACTGAGACATCAATGAAGAATGAAAAATTAAGTAGAAAACACTTGAATCCCTCCCTAGGGTTCACACACTACTCTCTGCTGGCAGAACATCTTGCATGTCATGTGCTACAGGAGTAATCCTATGTTTTAGACTAACTGCATTATGCTATTATCTTTAGAATTTACTTATTTGAAAGAAAAAGTTATAGGGCAGAAAAACAAATTAGCATCATAATTGACTTGCCATATATAATTCAGCACATATATTATTTTACTTTAAAAGAAAGAATGTTGTAAAAATAATTGGAGTTAATTACTTCAGTTCTATCCATTCTGTCAATTCCCAGCTCCTGGAATCTTCCTCCAGCCAATGAGGAGGCTTAATGAGCACTTTGGTCCATCTCAAGACCACACTCTGCTCATGCTCTGTTCTGAATCATTCTACAATGTAAAAAGTCAGCAACACTTAAAAATTGTTCTGACTGACAGTACTATTTATGTATGCACTTAATGTTACCTAAGAGAACAAAGTAAAAATGAAGCATTGAAAGATAAGGCATGACTTAAAGGTTTCGAAAGAGAAGGTTGGTTTCTTATAGGCATATTAACTTTTTTCCCTGATGTTAATGCAATAGAAAGAGTACACTAGTTACTTTAATTATTTAGGGTTTGCTCGGTTCTATTTGCATTCTGATATTAAGGTAATTAAAGAAGACAAATTATGTTGGATGGGATGTTAGACTTTGCAATAAGTGGAAACTCCACGAGTTGGAGAAGTTAAATTGGTTTCACTAATGCTTTCTGATGTATTAATTATTTTGTTTTCAGACTGGATTCTGTCAGAGTATTTAGAGACTATTCCAATGCCATACATTAGCATGCCAAAGTTCAAAGTTGCTGTGGACCAGCAATAAGAAAGATAACTTTTCTCATATATTTAAAATACATTTGGCTTGCTGAAGCCTAAAAATAGGATTGATTTATTTATATAACACAGCTTCCTAGCATATTATAAAGAAATCTTTGCTTTTATGAATGTATTGGAGAAAACCTTAAGAGCATCTTCAAAAAGGACACAAAAGAATAGCCAGGGAACTAGAGGTGGTCTGCTAAATCTTGGTCTCCAGAAAAACAGTGGAATAAATCCTCCTAAATGCTATGTATTGGTACTTGGCTCCTAAACAAAGAACAGACACTGAAATATTATTTTACAGAGCTGGACAAATGAAGGAGCAAATGGACTGTAGCTGAATAAACAGCT